>NC_092381.1:111983662-112226716 GCF_030028105.1 Mobula birostris | reverse complement strand
GGCTGAGCTCTGCCCTGCACACAACCTTTACAAATGACTTCCTTTTGCTTTGGGCTGCAGAGACTCTGAGAAAGGAGGGAGGAGCTTCCTCAGGCTCGACACTTACCCAGTCTGCTATTGGCCAATTCAGAGCCAGTCCTTTTCTGATTGGCTGAGGAAAGGCAGACCGGTGCAAGGATGGACATGTGAGTCAACCAATGAAAGAAACGTCTCATTCCCATGATAAGCATCTGGACCACGTGCTCCGGGAATCTGCTACCCAAAACAGCAGGATTTTTCAATACGAGGGAAGCGAAGCTCCCAGTCAAATGGGCTTCCTTTGGGCAATGGGTCTGACCGACAACCTGTACATCTACACTCAACTCATTTCCTCTCTCTCCTCTTCCACTCTATATTCTCTACAGACGTTGTACAGCCTACGGTGTCTCACCCCTCTTGGCACTTTCCCCCAGACTCCACTCTCAGCGGTCTCCCTGTCTCTACTGGCTAACCCCTCACTCTCCGCAGTCTACCCCCTCACTCTCCGCAGTCTACCCCCTCACTCTCCGCAGTCTTCCCCCCTCACTCTCCGCAGTCTACCCCCTCACTCTCCGCAGTCTACCCCCTCACTCTCCGCAGTCTACCCCCTCACTCTCCGCAGTCTTCCCCCCTCACTCTCCGCAGTCTACCCCCTCACTCTCCGCAGTCTACCCCCTCACTCTCCGCAGTCTACCCCCTCACTCTCCGCAGTCTTCCCCTCACTCTCCGCAGTCTACCCCCTCACTCTCCGCAGTCTACCCCCTCACTCTCCGCAGTCTTCCCCCCTCACTCTCCGCAGTCTACCCCCTCACTCTCCGCAGTCTACCCCCTCACTCTCCGCAGTCTACCCCCTCACTCTCCGCAGTCTACCCCCTCACTCTCCGCAGTCTTCCCCCCTCACTCTCCGCAGTCTTCCCCCTCACTCTCCGCTGTCATCCCCCTCACTCTCCGCAGTCTACCCCCTCACTCTCCGCTGTCATCCCCCCTCACTCTCCGCAGTCTACCCCCTCACTCTCCGCAGTCTTCCCCCTCACTCTCCGCAGTCTACCCCCTCACTCTCCGCAGTCTTCCCCCTCACTCTCCGCTGTCTTCACCCCTCACTCTCCGCTGTCTTCACCCCTCACTCTCCGCAGTCTACCCCCTCACTCTCCGCAGTCTACCCCCTCACTCTCCGCAGTCTTCCCCCTCACTCTCCGCTGTCATCCCCCCTCACTCTCCGCAGTCTACCCCCTCACTCTCCGCAGTCTTCCCCCTCACTCTCCGCTGTCTTCACCCCTCACTCTCCGCAGTCTACCCCTCACTCTCCGCAGTCTTCACCCTCACTCTCCGCTGTCTTCACCCCTCACTCTCCGCAGTCTACCCCCTCACTCTCCGCAGTCTTCCCCCCTCACTCTCCGCAGTCTACCCCCTCACTCTCCGCAGTCTTCCCCCCTCACTCTCCGCAGTCTACCCCCTCACTCTCCGCAGTCTTCCCCCTCACTCTCCGCAGTCTTCCCCCCTCACTCTCCGCAGTCTACCCCCTCACTCTCCGCAGTCTTCCCCCCTCACTCTCCGCTGTCTTCCCCCCTCACTCTCCGCAGTCTACCCCCTCACTCTCCGCAGTCTACCCCCTCACTCTCCGCAGTCTTCCCCCCTCACTCTCCGCAGTCTACCCCCTCACTCTCCGCAGTCTTCCCCCCTCACTCTCCGCAGTCTACCCCCTCACTCTCCGCAGTCTACCCCCTCACTCTCCGCAGTCTTCCCCCCTCACTCTCCGCACTCTACCCCCTCACTCTCCGCAGTTTACCCCCTCACTCTCCGCAGTCTTCCCCCCTCACTCTCCGCACTCTACCCCCTCACTCTCCGCAGTCTACACCCTCACTGTCCGCAGTCTTCCCCGTTCACTCTCCGCAGTCTTCCCCCCTCACTCTCCGCAGTCTTCACCCCTAACTCTCCGCAGTCTTCACCCCTCACTCTCCGCTGTCTTCCCCCTCACTCTCCGCTGTCTTCACCCCCTCACTCTCCGCTGTCTTCCCCCTCACTCTCCGCTGTCTTCCCCCCTCACTCTCCGCTGTCATCCCCCTCACTCTCCGCTGTCATCCCCCTCACTCTCCGCTGTCATCCCCCTCACTCTCCGCTGTCTTCCCCCTCACTCTCCGCAGTCTTCCCCCTCACTCTCCGCAGTCTTCTCCATTCACTCTCTACTGTCTTCACCCCTCACTCTCTACAGTCTTCACCCCTCACTCTCTACAGTCTTCACCCCTCACTCTCCGCTGTCTTCCCCCCTCACTCTCCGCAGTCTACCCCCTCACTCTCCACACTCTACCCCCCTCACTGTCTGCAGTCTTCCCCCCTCACTCTCCGCAGTCTTCACCCCTCACTCTCCGCTGTCTTCCCCCTCACTCTCCGCTGTCTTCCCCCCTCACTCTCCGCAGTCTTCCCCCTCACTCTCCGCAGTCTTCCCCCTCACTCTCCGCTGTCATCCCCCTCACTCTCCGCTGTCATCCCCCTCACTCTCCGCTGTCATCCCCCTCACTCTCCGCTGTCATCCCCCTCACTCTCCGCAGTCTTCCCCCTCACTCTCCGCAGTCTTCTCCATTCACTCTCTACTGTCTTCACCCCTCACTCTCTACAGTCTTCACCCCTCACTCTCTACAGTCTTCACCCCTCACTCTCTGCTGTCTTCTCCCCTCACTCTCTGCAGTCTTCCCCCCCCTCACTCTCCACTGTCTTCACCCCTCACTCTCCACTGTCTTCCCCCCCTGACTCTCCTTGGTCTTCACCCTCACTCTCCTTGGTCTTCCCCCTCACTCTCCTTGGTCTTCCCCCTCACTCTCCGCTGTCTTCACCCCTCACTCTCCGCTGTCTTCACCCCTCACACTCCGCTGTCTTCACCTCTCACTCTCCGCTGTTTTCACCCCTCACTCTCCACTGTCTTCACCCCTCACTCTCCGCTGTCTTCACCCCTCATTCTCTGCTGACTTCACCCCTCACTCTCCGCAGACTTCACCCCTCACTCTCCACAGACTTCACCCCTCACTCTCCGCAGACTTCACCCCTCACTCTCCGCTGTCTTCCCCCTCACTCTCCGCTGTCTACCCCCCTCACTCTCCGCTGTCTTCCCCCTCACTCTCCGCTGTCTTCACCCCTCACTCTCTGCAGTCTTCTCCCCTCACTCTCCGCAGTCTTCTCCCCTCACTCTCCGCAGTCTTCTCCCCTCACTCTCCACTGTCTTCCCCCCTCACACTCTCCACTGTCTTCCCCCCCTGACTCTCCTTGGTCTTCACCCCTCACTCTCCGCTGTCTTCCTCTTCACTCTCCGCAGTCTTCCCCCCCCACTCTCCACTGTCTTCACCCCTCACTCTCCACTGTCTTCCCCCCCTGACTCTCCTTGGTCTTCCCCCTCACTCTCTTTGGTCTTCCCCCTCACTCTCCTTGGTCTTCCCCCTCACTGTCCGCTGTCTTCCCCCTCACTGTCCGCTGTCTTCCCCCCTCACTCTCCGCTGTCTTCCCCCTCACTCTCCGCTGTCTTCACCCCTCACTCTCCGCTGTCTTCACCCCTCACTCTCCGCGGTCTTCACCCCCCTCACTCTCCGCGGTCTTCACCCCCCTCACTCTCCGCTGTCTTCACCCCCTCACACTCTGCTGTCTTCACCCCCTCACTCTCCGCTGTCTTCACCCCCTCACTCTCCGCTGTTTTCACCCCTCACTCTCTGCAGTCTTCACCCCTCACACTCCGCTGTCTTCACCCCTCACTCTCCGCAGTCTTCACCCCTCACTCTCCGCTGTCTTCCCCCTCACTCTCCGCTGTCTTCCCCCTCACGCTCTGCTGTCTACCCCCCTCACTCTCCTTGGTCTTCCCCCTCACTCTCCACTGTCTTCAACCCCTCACTCTCCGCTGTCTTCACCCCTCACTCTCCGCTGTCTTCAACCCTCACTCTCCGCTGTCTTCCCCCCTCACTCTCCGCTGTCTTCCCCCCTCACTCTCCGCTGTCTTCCCCCCTCACTCTACGCTGTCTTCCCCCCTCACTCTCCGCTGTTTTCCCCCTCACGTTCCGCTGTCTTCACCCCTCACTCTCCGCTGTCTTCACCCCTCACTCTCTGCAGTCTTCACCCCTCACTCTCCGCTGTCTTCCCCCTCACTCTCCGCTGTCTTCACCCCCTCACTCTCTGCAGTCTTCACCCCTCACTCTCCGCTGTCTTCCCCCTCACTCTCCGCTGTCTTCCCCCCTCACTCTCCGCAGTCTTCCCCCTCACTCTCCGCTGTCATCCCCCTCACTCTCCGCTGTCATCCCCCTCACTCTCCGCTGTCATCCCCCTCACTCTCCGCTGTCTTCACCCCTCACTCTCTGCAGTCTTCTCCCCTCACTCTCCGCAGTCTTCTCCCCTCACTCTCTGCTGTCTTCCCTCACTCTCTGCAGTCTTCCCCCCCCTCACTCTCCGCTGTCTTCCCCCTCACTCTCCGCTGTCTACCCCCCTCACTCTCCTTGGTCTTCCCCCTCACTCTCCGCTGTCTTCACCCCTCACTCTCTGCAGTCTTCTCCCCTCACTCTCCGCAGTCTTCTCCCCTCACTCTCCGCAGTCTTCTCCCCTCACTCTCCACTGTCTTCCCCCCTCACACTCTCCACTGTCTTCCCCCCCTGACTCTCCTTGGTCTTCACCCCTCACTCTCCGCTGTCTTCCTCTTCACTCTCCGCAGTCTTCCCCCCCCACTCTCCACTGTCTTCACCCCTCACTCTCCACTGTCTTCCCCCCCTGACTCTCCTTGGTCTTCCCCCTCACTCTCTTTGGTCTTCCCCCTCACTCTCCTTGGTCTTCCCCCTCACTGTCCGCTGTCTTCCCCCTCACTGTCCGCTGTCTTCCCCCCTCACTCTCCGCTGTCTTTCCCCTCACTCTCCGCTGTCTTCACCCCTCACTCTCCGCTGTCTTCACCCCTCACTCTCCGCAGTCTTCACCCCCCTCACTCTCCGCGGTCTTCACCCCCCTCACTCTCCGCTGTCTTCACCCCCTCACACTCCGCTGCCTTCACCCCCTCACTCTCCGCTGTCTTCACCCCCTCACTCTCCGCTGTTTTCACCCCTCACTCTCTGCAGTCTTCACCCCTCACACTCCGCTGTCTTCACCCCTCACTCTCCGCAGTCTTCACCCCTCACTCTCCGCTGTCTTCCCCCTCACTCTCCGCTGTCTTCCCCCTCACGCTCTGCTGTCTACCCCCCTCACTCTCCGCTGTCTTCCCCCCTTACTCTCCGCTGTCTTCCCCCCTCACTCTACGCTGTCTTCCCCCCTCACTCTCCGCTGTTTTCCCCCTCACGTTCCGCTGTCTTCACCCCTCACTCTCCGCTGTCTTCACCCCTCACTCTCTGCAGTCTTCACCCCTCACTCTCCGCTGTCTTCCCCCTCACTCTCCGCTGTCTTCCCCCCTCACTCTCCGCAGTCTTCCCCCTCACTCTCCGCTGTCATCCCCCTCACTCTCCGCTGTCTTCACCCCTCACTCTCTGCAGTCTTCTCCCCTCACTCTCCGCAGTCTTCTCCCCTCACTCTCTGCTGTCTTCCCTCACTCTCTGCAGTCTTCCCCCCCCTCACACTCCGCGGTCTTCAACCCCTCACTCTCCGCTGTCTTCACCCCTCACTCTCCGCTGTCTTCAACCCTCACTCTCCGCTGTCTTCCCCCCTCACTCTCCGCTGTCTTCCCCCCTCACTCTCCGCTGTCTTCCCCCCTCACTCTACGCTGTCTTCCCCCCTCACTCTCCGCTGTCTTCCCCCTCACGTTCCGCTGTCTTCACCCCTCACTCTCCGCTGTCTTCACCCCTCACACTCTGCTGTCTTCACTCCTCACTCTCCGCTGTCTTCACCCTCTCTGCTGTTTTCACCCCTCACACTCCGCTGTCTTCACCTCTCACTCTCCGCTGTCTTCACCTCTCACTCTCTGCTGTCTTCACCGCTCACTCTCCGCAGACTTCACCCCTCACTCTCCACTGTCTTCCCCCCCTGACTCTCCTTGGTCTTCACCCCTCACTCTCCGCTGTCTTCCCCCTCACTCTCCGCTGTCTTCCTCTTCACTGTCCGCTGTCTTCCCCCTCACTGTCCACTGTCTTCCCCTCTCACTCTCCGCTGTCTTCCTCCTCACTCTCCGCTGTCTTCACCAGTCACTCTCCGCAGTCTACCCCCCTCACTCTCCGCAGTCTTCACCCCTCAATCTCCGCTGTCTTCACCCCCTCACTCTCCGCAGTCTTCCCCCCACTCTCCGCTGTCTTCACCCCTCACTCTCCGCTGTCTTCACCCCTCACTCTCCGCTGTCTTCACCCCTCACTCTCCGCTGTCTTCCCCCCTCACTCTCCGCTGTCTTTACCCCTCACTCTCCGCAGACTTCACCCCTCACTCTCCGCAGTCTTCCCCCCCCTCACTCTCCACTGTCTTCACCCCTCACTCTCCGCTGTCTTCCCCCCTCACTCTCCGCAGTCTACCCCCTCACTCTCCGCTGTCTTTACCCCTCACTCTCCACAGACTTCACCCCTCACTCTCCGCAGACTTCACCCCTCACTCTCCGCAGTCTTCCCCCCCCTCACTCTCCACTGTCTTCACCCCTCACTCTCCGCTGTCTTCACCCCTCACTCTCCGCAGTCTACCCCCTCACTCTCCGCTGTCTTTACCCCTCACTCTCCGCAGACTTCACCCCTCACTCTCCGCAGACTTCACCCCTCACTCTCCGCAGACTTCACCCCTCACTCTCCGCTGTCTTCCCCCCTCACTCTCCGCTGTCTACCCCCCTCACTCTGCGCTGTCTACCCCCTCACTCTCCGCAGTCTTCCCCCCTCACTCTCCGCAGTCTTCCCCCCCCTCACTCTCCACTGTCTTCCCCCCTCACTCTCCGCTGTCTTTACCCCTCACTCTCCGCAGTCTTCCCCCCCCTCACTCTCCGCAGTCTTCCCCCCTCACTCTCCACTGTCTTCACCCCTCACTCTCCGCTGTCTTCCCCCTCATTCTCCGCTGTCTTCCCTCTCATTCTCCGCAGTCTTCCCCCTCACTCTCCGCTGTCTACCCCGCTCACTCTCCGCTGTCTTCACTCCTCATTCTCCGCAGACTTCACCGCTCACTCTCCGCAGTCTTCACCCCTCACTCTCCGCTGTCTACCCCCCTCACTCTCCGCTGTCTTCCCTCATCACACTCCGCTGTCTTCACCCCTCACTCTCCGCAGACTTCACCCCTCACTCTCTGCAGTCCTCACCCTCACTCTCTGCTGTCTTCACCCCTCACACTCCGCTGTCTTCCCCCCTCACTCTCCTTGGTCTTTGCCCCTCACTGTCCGCTGTCTTCCCCGTCACTCTCCACGGTCTTCACCCCTCACCCTCCACAGTCTTCACCCGTCACTCTCCGCGGTCTTCACCCCTCACTCTCCGCGGTCTTCACCCGCACTCTGAGGGTCCCCCTGTGCTTTACCTTCTTCCTCCACTCTCCACCATCTCTCTCTCACTCATCGGTCTTCCCCATTCTCAGCCATCCACGACCCCCTCAGTCTCTGCCATTTCCCCTGCTCTCTGCAATCTTACCCCCCCCGCACTTCACAGCTTTCCCCCAGACCACCATACAACCCGCTCTCTGCCCTCTCCTCCCGCTGTCTGCAGTCTCCCCCTCTGTTGAGTTCTCCCCGCTCTGTGTCATTCCCCGCCCAGCTCTCTGTGTCTCCCCCTTCTCCCCCCACTCTACCCTCCCCACCCCTCATTCCAAGATTTACCAGCTCCGGTGCTGGTGTGCTGGCCCTCCAGGCCCCTCTGCTCCTCAGCCAAGCTCAGCCACGTTACTGTCTCCGACACGCAAGAGGCCAGGCAGCATCTGTAAAGAGAGGAATTCCTGCAGCTTGTTGGGCAGGCGAGCATTCACCAGGACTGGGAACAGGTGAAAAAAGCACAGGAAGAGGCCATTTGGCCCACTGATTCTGTACTAACCACCAACCTCCCATTTTCACCCACTTTTAAGTCTCCTCACTTCCCCCCTCCCTCGTCCATTCACCCACACAACAGGGGCAATTTAGAATATCCAGCCAACCCAACAACCCCCCCTCGCACGTCTGTGAGACGTAGGGGAAAACTGGGGCACCCACGGTCACGGGGAGAGTGGGAAAGCTCGGTACACGGCGGCCTCAGAGGCTCAGTTCGGACCAGGGTCCCTGGCGATGAGAGGCAGCGGTGGGCGCGGAGCGAGGTAGGATGGGGAGGGCTCTGAGGCAGGAGAAGTGAAATGGAGGAGGAGGAGGGACCAAGGGTGGGTCAGGAGGAGGCAGGAAGGCAATTGCCTCAGATTCTGAGGTGCTTTAGAGTGAAGATCCGTGATCATTGCTGTGACACAGGGTGAATGTATCCCCAGGGAGGGGAATAGAACACAACTTCCTCGCATGGGGAGTGGGAAACAGGGAGGGGAGGATCCTCACCAGAGGGGGAAGTGGGGTGCTCCCTCCCTTGGGCTGGGGACAATAGGGAAATCCCTCCCTCGAGGAGGGGGAATGCGGACCTTGTTCACTTAGGAGTGGTGATTGGGGACCTCCCTTCCTTGGGGAGGAGGCAATAGGGAGCTCCCTTCCTTGGGGTGGAGGGGGAATAGGGAGATCTCCCCCTCAGGGAGTGGGAACCTCCCTTTCTTGAGTTGGGGATAATAGGGAGCGATTATCTCCCCCAGGGAAGGTGGCAGGGTGATCCCTGTCTTGTGGGTGGGGGTTTATGGGGAGATCCCTCACTCAGACTGGGGTAATGTGGAGATCCCTCACTCAGAGTGGGATAATGTGGTGATCCCTCACTCGGGCGGGGGTAATGGGGAGATCCCTCACTCGGGATAGGGGTAATGGTGAGATCCCTTGCTCAGGGTGGGGGTAATGAGGAGATCCCTCTTCAGGGTGGGGGAAATGGGGAGATCTCTCCTCAGGGTGGGGGTAATGGGGAGATCCCTCACTCAGGATAGGGGATAATGGGCAGATCCCTCCTCAGGGTGGGGATAATGGGGAGATCCCTCCTCAGGGTGGGGGTAATGGGGAGATCCCTCACTCGGGATAGGGGGTAATGGGGAGATCCCTCCTCGGGGTGGGAGTAGTGGGGAGATCCCTCCAGGGTGGGGGTAATCGGGAGATCCCTCCCTGGGGTGGGTGTAATGAGGAATCCCTCCTCAGGGTATGGATCCAAGTTAAAGGAAGAGATTGGTTTAGGGGGAAGTTGCTAGGAAACAGGCCACTCTGCCTGACCGGTCCATGCTGGTGTTTATGCATCACTTGAGTCTTCTGCCACCTTCGAGACCGATCAGTGTGAAGCTTGATTCTGCTGCTCCTTCACCTGCCTCTCTGGGGCCCCCCTTAACTTCTCGCCTGCCTCCCGGAGGAGCTCACCCCAGACCCTCACTTCTGCTTGGGTGCAGGAACTTCTATTATGAGACCGGATAAAGAGATGGGGAGGAAGTGTGTGGGGATTTTAGGTGGGATTTGTGGGGAAAGGTCAAAGAGGGAGAGGAGGCTGATGCTAGCACAGAAGAGGGGCTGAATAGCTTGTTTTCAGAACAGTTATGTACTGGGGTTGGGAGGTAGAGTTTGGGGAGATGGTGATGTGGTCGACTGGACAATAACCTTGCCCCGTGCTGACACCCACATCCGCGCTTTGCCACTCTATGGCTCTCCCTGCCCCATGTTACAACCCTCGCTTTTGAAGGTGTAGGGTTAGCGTTAACCTCACCCAGCGCTGAGGCCCGGTAGAACAGCCCGAGGCTGTGAGGGGAGGGGCAGCGCTCTCCGCCTTCGCAGTCTAAAGTATCGCTCTTGCCTCATCCCCCTCCCACCCATCTCTCTGTGTGACTCGCCCGGGAGATGGAAAGGATGAAAAGTTCTGAAAATCTTCAGGAATGCAAGAAGGAAATAAGAAGCCATGAAACACGTGCAAAATTAATCCAATATCAGCACTCAAGTCTTTAGCCTTGTGACAATTAACTGCCTAATCCTCTTCCTCCTCTCCCGCTGTCTTCATCAGGTGCTCCACCCCTTCGCTGCTATTAGCTCATTCAGATGCTCATCAATTGGTTCAGGTTCTCATTCCTGGCTCTTCATTGGATCCATTCTCGTTCCTGGTTTCTCATTTGCTCCCTTGTGGTTGCCCATTGGCAGCTGAAATGTAAGCTAAATTCGCAAATATTTGATGAAATATCGATACAGAGCTCTCTAAAGCGGGATGTGGGGATGCAGGGAGCAGCATTTATGAGAGAGAGGCATCAATAATCCATTCAGAAACTTAGGGAGAACTCAGTCGCCAGGGAGTGGGAAGGATGGGGACCCTGCAGGACACAGATTGAGAGGAACACTAAAGGTTTGTGAGGAAGCGCAAGGGAGAGGGGAACAGATGGAGATCGTGTTGGGACAGACGAGAAACATTGGAGTGATAGTTGCAAGGAGCATAAATGCCGTCACGCATATAATGGGGCCAAATGGCCACTGCACATTCAATCCAGTGAAACTCCTGTTTGATGTTTTACAGGCAGGGAAGAAGTCGGTGAAAGCCATCTTATGGGTGTCGGCTGATGGTCTGAGAGTGGTGGACGATAAGACCAAGGTACAGTTACAGTCCTCCGAGACCCCAGGTGGTCCACACTCGCTCCGTGTGGTACAGCATAGACTGGGAACTGAAGAATTTAGATGCCTAGACTGTTGCTGTCATAGTCACATGACAGGGAAACCGGGTGTTCGACCCATCTGGTCTATACCAGGCAAGGGGTCCATTTAAGCCAGCTGCACTGCCTGCATTGGGCCTATCTCCCCGTAAGCCTTTCCTATCCGTGCAAGACCCGTAACAGTGTTGCTGAGCAGAGAGATCCTGGGGTCCAACCTCATAGCTCCTTGAAAGTGACTACACAGGTCAATAGGGTGGCTAAGAAGGTTTATGGAATACTTGTTTTTATTAGTCGAGGAATTGGGTTATAAACACATATAATAGCCGATATACGTTGATTGTAAAGTGACACTAGGCACAGGAGTGTGTGTACATAAGGTGCCAAGGCCCCAAGTTCTGCAGTACCTGAGACTAGGTGAGACTCCAAACGAGACAGAAATCCAAAATGCAACTGCAGACTGAACTAAAGTTGAGCAGACGGTGCAGCACCAAACCTGAGTTGAGGTGCTCTTTAAATATCCAGATCCCGGCACCAGACATGAGTGCCAGTCAGCGGAACCTTTAAAGGAGCTGCTGTCCATCCTCCGGAGAATCGGAGCGTCTAAACCCTGGAAACTAGCATTTCGGCTGTCTACTGTAACATTTCCCCTATAACTCCGGTCCTCAAGTCCCAGCTTGTTTCAGAACCTCTCGACCTGGGTCTGAACAGTTCTGCTGCACGAAGAGATCTCGGAATCCAAGTTCATAACTCCTTGAAAGTGGTTACACAGGTCGACAAGGTGGTTAAGAAGGCTTCTGGAATGCTTGCTTTTTATTCGTCGAGGCATTGAGTGCAAAGGTCAGGAGGTTATGTTGCAACTTTATAAAACCCTGGTTAGGCCACATCTGAAGTATCCACAGTTCTGGTCTCTACACTATTGAAGGACGTTGAGGCTTTGGAGAGGGTGCAGAAGAGGTTTACCAGGATGCTGCCTGGTTTGGAGGGCATGTGCTATCACGAGAGGCTGGACAAACTTGGGTTGTTTTCTCTGGAGCGTCGGAGACTGAGGGGAGATCTGACAGAGGTTTATAAGATTATGAGAGTCAGAGATATAGTTGACGGAGAGTATCTGTTTCCCAGGGTAGAAATGTCTAATACCAGAGGGCATGCATTGAGGGTGAGAGGGGGTAGGTTCAAAGGGGATGTGAGGGGTAAGTTTTTTACTCAGAGAGTAGTGGATGTCTGGAATGTGCTGCCTGGTCTGGTGGTAGAGGCAAATACATTAGAGGTTTTTAAGAGACATTTGGATAGGCACATGGATGTGAGGAAGATGGAGGGATATGGACACGGTGTAGGTAGGAGGGATTAGTGTTTGGGTGTTTTTGCTTTGCTCGTTCGCTGGCTTGACGCAACATTGTGGGCCAAATGGCCTGATTCTGTGCTGTACTCTTCCATGTTCTATGTTATATGGATAAAACAGGAAATGAATACACACCGGTCTTTGCTAATGAACAAATCTGCTTCATTGCAAACTTTTTTCAGACTGCAGCCTGTCTCACACAGTACCCTGTCTGATCCCTTTGCGTGGGAGGGAAGGGAGAATTAAATTGGGAAAGAGCTAAACGTGACTCCAACAAAAAAAGAATATCGATGTGGACGTTTTGCCAAGTCATTGTGGATTTGTGTGAGGTAGAGAACGAAGCCTTCACAAGGCCCTTTGAGACCTTGTGCACAGAGGACCTTCAGTAATGAGCCAGTTACCAAGGACCCTGTGCAGAATGTCAGCTGAAGGACGGTTCCTTGGGTATTTCAGAAAAACGAGCTTCAAACTCAAACCAGCTTCCTTGTTACTATTCACAGTAAGAACGTTCAGCGTTGAAGGGAATCAGGAGAGTGTGGTACTGTGCTAAAGTCTTCAGCACCCTAGACTTTTTATATAAATGTTGTTTTTGATGTTTATCTTTTGTCTTCTGCATTACTGTGTATCGGTAGAAAAGAGCAGGCCAAACATTTTCTTTTCCAGAATATTAAATGTTAGAGAATTTTTTGTATTTCATTAAAGGAAGTAACATATTAAATACCAGACCACATTTCAACTAAAAACTTGATTACTTTGTAGGTAGACAGTCAGAGTCTGCAGAAGAATTGTGGCAAGTTCTCCAAGATGCTTGGAACAGCCTACCAGCCAAATTTCGTATAAAACTGCACGGCAGTTTCACTAAGGGGAAAGGTGTGCGCCATGCGAGGCGGCAGCATGTCACAGTAGCTCTGTCCGTTTCTTTTAACGTTACTTAGCATGCTTCTTTCATTTCTGTACTGGCTGGCAATACTGTGAGATAACAATGGGCAGTCATCTCTTTAAGAACATTTTCACCATCTTTCTGGCTCTCAGGGTTTCTTTATTCCATTGAGTGCTTTGACTGCAGTAGTGGAGGCAATATTGTATAGACAAGGGAGCAGCTACTAGCAGCTGGAGAGCAACCTTTGTTTGCCCAGCAGAAGCTCGATATCTGGGCGAGCAGAGACGGAGATACCAAGGCTGCAGATCGGGTACAAAGTGGGCAACAAGAGACGGGGATATAAACCATATCTCCTGTCTATCATTATGGGGAACGTAAGGTCGCTGGCAAATAAAATGGAGGAACTAGCCGTACTCACGAGAACACAGAACGAGTATTGGGAATGCAGCGTTATGTGATTCGCAGAGACGTGGTTACATGAACAAATCCCGGATTTCATTGCTGGTATGAATAGGTTTTCAATGATATGAGCAGACAGTTAATCTACGGTGTGATAAGAGGAAGGGAGGTGGGCTTGCTGTGCTTGTGAACAGCAGATAGTGTAATCCCAGTCACATTTCCGTGAGAGCGAATCTGCAGTATGCTTGCTGTGAGTTTGCGTCTGTGTTATCTACCGCATGAGTTCAGCCACGCTGCATTGCCCGTTGTCTATATTCCACCTTCCCGATGCTGCGTGTTAGGTCATACACATACCATCGCGAGACTCCAGGCTCAACATCCCAATGCGTTCAGTGCAGTATGGGGAGACTTCAACCATGTTTCTCACTCGACAACCCCTCCCACCTTCAATCAGTTTGTCAAGTGTCATACAAGAGAAAATAAAACATTGGATCTCTCCTATGCAAATATTAAAGATGCATACAGCTCCACAGCTCTCCCCCACTTGGAAGATCAGATCACAACCTGGTTCACCTCACACCCTTGTATCAGCCCAAAGTACAACGGCTATTTATCACCAAGACAGTAAACAAATGGTCTCCAGAGGCCATCGAGGCCTTGCAGGGCTGCTTTGAGGTTACTGACTGGAATGTGCTTTGTGAACCATATGGGAGGACATTAACGGACTTACTGATTCCATCACTGGCTACATCAGCTTCTGTGTGGACACTGTAATACCAGCAAGGACTGTTCACTGCTTCCCAAACAACAAACCATGGGTCACCAGTGACCTAAAGGCTCTTCTCAACCAAAAAGAGAGCCTTTAGTCCAGGAGACAGGGAGGAATTGAAACGTGTGCAGAGGAAGCTAAAGGAGAAGATCAAGATGGCTAAAGCGGAATACAGGGAAGAGCTGGAGAACAAGCTTGGGCAGAGTAGCACACGAGAGGAGTGGAGAGGCATGAAGAACATCACTGGCTTCAATCAGCCAAGCTGTAGAGCCTCAAAAGCAGCCGTGAATGGGCTAATGAGTTAAACCAATTCTTCAATAGGTTTGATAATTGCTCTCCTGGTCACACCCCCCTCAGCACACCAGCTTAGGTGCCAAGGCACCCAATGATCCCTCAGCACTAATGCCTCCATTCCTCCCTCCTCCCCCTCCAGTTCAACACGTGGATGAACAACACAGGCTACCACTGTCTACACCCCCTCCTTGCCCTGCACCTACTATCTACACCTCCACATACCAACTGCTCTCGTCCCAATCTTTACCTCCCTCAGCCCCACCTTCCACCAAATGCCCAGTCAACCTTCACTGCTGAGTAGGTGAGAAGGGCTGTGGGGAAACTCAGACACAGCAATGCATTGAGACCAGATGGTGTGAAGCCCAGGGTGCTGGAGGAGTGTGCTGAGCAGCTGTGTGGAGTTCTCCAGTACATTATCAATCTCAGTCCAATAAGGGTCAACAGAAAGTCTTGAATGACTACTGTCCAGTGGCCTTGACCTTACACATCATGAAGACCCTAGAGAGGCTGGTCCTGGGTCACCTCTGATCAGCCTTCAATCCCTGGCTGTTTGCCCACCATGAGCACATTGGAGTCGACGATGCTGCCATCTACCTGCTGAACAGAGCCTACTCCCATTTGGATAAGCCGAGCAGCACTGTGAGGGTCATGGTTTTTGATTTCTCAAGTGTCTTTATTACCTTACAGCCCTCATTGCTGGGAGAAAAGCTCTGTTCAATGCAGATTGGCATTTCTATTGTATTCTGGATAACAGACTTCCTGACTGGCAGACCATAGTTTGTGCGGCTTCAGAGCTGTGTGTCAAACATAGCTCTAAGCAGCACTGGGACCCCACAGGGGACTGTACTGGCTCCCTTTCTGTTTACCCTGTATACCTCGGACTTTGGATACAGCAGTGAGTCATGTCAACTGCAGAAATTCTCTGATGACTCAACAATAGTTGGGTGTATAAAGGGAGGACAGGAGGGTGAATACAGAGCCCTGGTGGAGGACTTTGTCAAATGGTGCACTCTGAATCATCTGCAGTGCACCATCAGTAAGACAAAGGAGATGGTGATGGACTTTAGGAAGGTGAAGCCTCTGTTGCTCCCTGTTGTTACTGATGGTCAGGATGTGGATGTGGTGAGGACCTACACGTACCTGGGGGTGCACCTGGATGACAGACTTTGATTGGAGCACCAACGCAGAGGCTGTGTACAAGAAGGGCCAGAGTCATCTCTACTTCCTGAGGAGACTGAGATGCTTTGGATTATGGAGGCCTCTCATGTTCTACCAGTCTGTTGTCACCACTACAATCTTCTATGATGTGGTGTGCTGGGGCAATGGCAGCAACACGGAGTGATGCCAGCAGGCTCAAGAAACTGATTAGAAAGGCTGGACACACTGGAGGCTGTGGTAGAGCAAAGGACCCTACGGAAAATTCTGGCAATTCTGGACGATGTCTCTCACCCTCCACAGGCCACCTTGGCTGAACAGAGGAGCATTTTCCGTAATAGACTACGGCAACTGCGCTGCTCCAAAGAGCACTAAACGAGATCATTCTTACCCTCGGCCACTAGGCTCTATAATGAGTCAACCTACAGTGGGGAGGAGGTGACCCCTCCTGTTACACTGTTTGTGGTAACTTATTTTTTATTCTTTCTTACTTCTATTCTAATAATTGTATATCTGTGCACTTGTAATGCTGCTGTGGCACTGTAATTTCCTGTGGGATCAATCTAAGAAAACTGCTGAAGTTTTAAAGGCAAAAGGTGGTCGTGCCAAACATTGATTTGATTATTTGATTTACTTTTTTTACTGTTTGCTGCTCTTTATAGTATTTTTTATATTTATTTAGATATTTTATATTTTAAAAGCATATTTGCTTTACAGAATTTTTTTACTGTATATAAAGTTGGTGGGGGGAAGGGTGGAGCAAGAATTAGCAGAGGATGGGAGGATCATCAGGGCGAGGAGGAACAGTAGGTAGGGAAGAGAGGGAGGAGGTACAGGAGCCTGAAGATACACACTCAACAATTCAGGAACAACTTCTTACATACGGACATACGATTTTGAATTAAATTAAATTGACTATTTCTTACATCCTTCATATACATGAGTGAAAATCTTTACGTTACATCACTGTCTAAATGTGAAATTTAAAGTAATTTATAATAAATAGTATGTACAACAGGATAGTCAATATAACAAAGAAATACAATTGTATCAGCATGAATTAATCAGTCTGATGGCCTGGTGGAAGAAGCTGTCCCGGAGCCTGTTGGTCCTGGTGCTGCGGTGCCATTTCCTGGATGGTAGCAGCTGGTTGGGGTGACTCGGGTCCCCAATGATCCTTCGGGCCCTTTTTACACACCTGTCTCTGTAAATATCCTGAATCATGGGAAGTACACATCTACAGATGTGCTGGGCTGTCTGCACCACCCTCTGTAGAGTCCTGTGATTAAGGGAGGTAGGGTTCCCATACCAGGCAGTGATGCAGCCAGTCAGGATGCTCTCAATTGTGCCCCTGTAGAAAGTTCTTAGGATTCGGGGGCCCACACCAAACTTCTTCAACCGTCTGAGGAGAAAGGGGAGCTGTTGTGCCTTTTTCACCACACAGCTGGTATGTACAGACCACGTGAGATCCTCAGTGGAATGTATGCCGAGGAACTTAAAGCTGTTCACCCTCTCAACCCCAGATCCATTGATGTCAATAGGGGTGAGCCTATCTCCATTGCTCCTGTAGTCCACAACCAGCTCCTTCGTTTTTGCCACATTGAGGGAGAGGTTGTTTCCTCGACACCACTGTGTCAGGGTGATGACTTCTTCCCTGTAGGCTGCCTCATTATTAATAGGAGCAGGAGCAGACCATCTGGCCCATCAAGCCTGCTCTGCCTTTCAGTAAGATCATGGCTGATCTGGCCATGGACTCATCTCCACCTACCTGCCTTTTCCCATAACCCTTAATTCCCTTACTATGCAAAAATCTATCTTAATAGATCTATCTATTTTCAAAATCTATCTTAAATATATTTACTGAAGTAGCCTCCACTGCGTCATACACAAAATGCTGGGGGAGCTCAGCAGGTCAGGCAGCATCTATGGAAAAAGGCACAGTCAATGTTTTGGGCTGAAACCCTTCAGCAAGACTGGAGAGAAAAACTGCTGAGCAGTAGTTTTGAAAGGTAGGGGGAGGGGAGAGAGAAATGCCAGGCGATGGGCGAACCTTGGAGGGGGGGAGAGATGAAGCAAAGAGCTAGGAAGTTGATTGGTGAAAGAGACAGAAGGCCATAGAAGAAAGAAAAAAGGGGGGAGGGGGAGAGGAGCACCAGAGGGAGGCGATGGGCGGGCAAAGAGATAGCATGAGATGGGTCAAGGGGATGGGAAATGGTGAAGGAGGTGTGGAGGCATTACCGGAAGTTTGAGAAATCGATGTTCATGCCATCAGGTTGGAAGCTACCCAAACAGAATATAAGGTGTTGTTCCTCCAACCTAAATATGGCCTCATCGCAACAGCGGAGGAGGCCATGGATGGACATATTGGAATGGGAACGGGAAGTGGAATTAAAATGGGTGGCCACTGGGAGATCCCACTTGTTCTGGCAGACAGAGCGTAGATGCTTGGTGATGTGGTCTCCCAATCTATGTCGGGTCTCACCGATATACTGGAGGCCACACTGGGAGCACCGGACACAGTATATGACCCCAGCAGACTCACAGGTGAAGTGTCGCCTCACCTGGAAGGACTGTTTGTGGCCCTGAATGGTAGTGAGGGAGGAGGTGTAGGGACAGGTGTAGCACTTATTCCACTTGCAAGGATAAGTGCCAGGAGGGGGTTAGTGGGGAGGGACAAATGGACAAGGGAGTCGAGTAGGGAGCGATCCCTCCAGAAAGCAGAAAGTGAGGTGGGGGGGAGGGAAAGATGTGTTTGGTGGTGGGATCCCGTTGGAGATGGCGGAAGTTTTGGAGAATTTTGTGCTGGACAAGGAGGCTGGTAGGATGATAGGTGAGGACAAGAGGAACCCTATTCCTGGTAGGGTGGTGGGAGGATGGGGTGAAGGCAGACTTGCGTGAAATGGAAGAGGTGTGGTTGAGGGCAGAATTGATGGTGGGAGAAGGGAAGCTCCTTTCTTTGAAAAAGGAGGACATCTCCTTCGTTCTAAAATGAAGAGCCTCATCCTGAGAGCAGATGTGGTAGAGATGGAGGAATTGAGAGAAGGGGATGGCGTTTTTACAAATAGCATGGTGGGTCGAGGTATAGTCCTGGTAGCTGTGAGAGTCCGTTGGTTTATAATAGCTATCAGTGGATAAGCTATCTCCGGAGACCCTGCTACTTGTAAAAACACCATCCCCTTCTTTCACTTCACCTGTGAGTCTGTTGGGGTCATATATCATGTTCAGTGCTGGTGCTCCCAGTGTGGCCTCTTTCATATCGGTGAGACCCGACATAAATTGGGAGACCCCTTTGCCAAGCACCTACAATCTGTCTGCCAGAACAAGTGGGATCTCCCAGTGGCCACCCGTTTTAACATAGTAACATAGAAAACCTACAGCACAATACTAGCCCATTGGCCCACAAAGCTGTGCTGAACATGTCCTTATTTTAGAAATTACCTAGGGTTACCCATAGCCCTCTATTCTTCTAAGCTCCATGTACCTATCCAGGAGTCTCTTAAAAGACCCTATCGTATCCACCTCCACCACCGTCGTCAGCAGCCCATTCCACGCACTCACCACTCTCTGCATAAAAAACTTACCCCTGACATCTCCTCTGTACCTACTTCAAAGCACCTTAAAACTGTGCCCTCTCGTGTTAGCCATTTCAGCCCTGGGAAAAAACCTCTGACTATCCACACGATCAATGCCTCTCATCATCTTATACGCCTCTATCAGGTCACCTCTCATCCTCCGTCACTCCAAGGAGAAAAGGCCAAGTTCGCTCAACCTATTCTCATAAGGCATGCTCCCCAATCCAGGAAAAATTTTTGTAAATCTCTGCACCCTTTCTATGGTTTCCACATCCTTCCTATAGTGAGGTGACCAGAACTGAGCACAGTACTCCAAAGGGTCTGACCAGGGTCCTATGTAGCTGCAACATTACATCTCGGCTCCCAAACTCAATCCCATGGCTGATGAAGGCCAATGCACCATATGCCTTATTAACCACAGGTCAACCTGCACAGCAGTTTTGAGTGTCCTATGGACTTGGACCCCAAGATCCCTCTGATCCTGCACACTGCCAAGAGTTTTACCATTAATGCTATATTCTGCCATTATATTTGATCTACCAGACTGAACCACCTCATACTTATCTGGGTTGAACTCCATCTGCCACTTCTCAGCCCAGTTTTGTATCCAATCGATGTCCCGCTGTAACCTCTGACAGCCCTCCATACTATCCACAACACTCCCAACCTTTGTTTCATCAGCAAATTTACTAACCCATCCCTCCACTTCCTCATCCAGGTCATTTATAAAAATCACAAAGAGAAGGGGTCTCAGAACAAATCCCTGAGGCACACCACTGGTCACTGGCCTGCACGCAGAATTATGACCTGTCTACAACCACTCTTTTCCTAGTGTGGGCAAGCTAGTTCTGGATCCACAAAGCAATGTCCCCTTGGATCCCATGCCTCCTTACTTTCTCAATAAGCCTTGCATGAGGTACCTTATCAAATGCCTTGCTGGAATCCATATACACTACATCTACTGCTCTACCTTCATCAATGTGTTTAGTCACATCCTCAAAAAATTCAATCAGGCTCGTAAGGCACGACCTGCCATTCACAAAGCTATGCTGACTATTCTTAATCATATTATGCCTCTTCCAAATGTTCATAAACCTGCCTCTCAGGATCTTTTCCATCAACTTACCAGCCTCTGAAGTAAGACTCACTGGTCTATAATTACCTGGGCTATCTCTACTCCCTTTCTTGAATAAGGAAACAACATCTGCAACCCTCCAATCCTCCAGAACCTCTCCCGTCCTCATTGATGATGCAAATATCATCGCCAGAGGCTCAGCAATCTCTTCCCTCGCCTTCACATACTTAGAGAATGCCTTGGAGTTTTCTTTAATCCTGCTCGCCAAGGCCTTCTCATGGCCCCTTCTGGCTCTCCTAATTTCATTCTTAAGCTCCTTCCTGCTAACCTTATAATCTTTTAGATCTCTCTCATTACCTAGTTTTTTGAACCTTCCGTAAGCTGTTCTTCTTGACTAGATTTTCAACAGCCTTTGTACACCATGGTTCCTGTACCCTACCATCCTTTCCCTGTCTCATTGGAACGTACCTATGCAGAACGCCACGCAAATAACCCCTGAACATTTGCCACATTTCTGAGAGGGAAGATAGGCATTAAAATAGACACATCTCAAACCATGGGTCTGAGCGCATCCCTTCTCTATCACCTGCCTATCCTCCCTCTCGCACTGTCTGTAAGCTTTCTCGATTTGTGAGCCAACCACCCCTTCCTCCGTCTCTTCAGTTTGGTTCCCACCCCCCAGCAATTCTAGTTTAAACTCTCCCCAATAGCCTTAGCAAACCTCCCAGCCATGATATTGGTCCCCCTCAGATTCAAGTGCAACCCATCCCTTTTGTACATGTAGCCCCCTGGTAAGCCTCAGGCTCGCTCAGCTCGCCTTCGTCTAGGGGGAGCAGCCTTCGGCCCCGCCAAACTGGGTAATCAAGTTTGTGTGGATGCTGTGTGATGTACCCCACCCCGCCCAAATAACAGACAGCACACCATATGCGACTTACAGAATACCATTTATAGATCTTACTGGAACTATGTAATTAATAGAGATACAATACAAAAGGAGAAGTAAAAGGCACCAAACTTATCAGAGTTCAACCACTTCATGCACAACCGTTGGAGCTCAATTAACGGGGTCTTCTTTCCACCATGTGATCTCCTCCGACCCTCTCGACCCGCCGCCTGGGACCAACCACGGTGGTCGACCAGAGCGCGTCCAGCACGTCCTTCCTCTTCGGTTCTCCTCCCAAAACCCTGGGCCTCGGACTCCCGCTCGGGGTCCGTTCCGTCGCCCAGCTTACAGCATCGCATCTCCTCTCTCTGTCCCCATCGTGCCTTCTGCCCCAAAGCCCACGAAAACAATAGCTTACAGATACACAAGAAAGAATAACATCTATCCCAATTGGTTAGCAAATGAATACTTGATCAGTAATTATAACCCAAACAAGCTGCTATAGAGAAGCACTTTCTCAGCAGTTAACGTAACAAAGAAGCCAATTTTATTAGCCTTAGCAGTAACATAAAAGAAGAAACCCCTTACATACAGGACACTCCTGCCCCAAAAGAGGTCCCAATGATCCAGAAATCTGAATCCCTGCCTCCTGCTCCAATCCCTCAGCCACGCATTTATCCTCCACCTCATTCTATTCCTATTCTCACTTTCGCATGGCACAGGCAGTAATCCGGAGATTACTACCTTTGGAGGTCCTGCTTCTCAACTTCCTCCTTCCTAACTCCCTGTAGTCTGCTTTCAGGACCTCCTCCCTTTTCCTGCCTATGTCGTTGGTACCAATATGTACCACGACCTCTGGCTGTTCTCCTTCCCACTTCAGGCGCAATCAGAAACATCCCGGACCCTGGCACCTGGGATGCAAGCTACATTCCGTGTTTCTTTCCGGCATCCAAAAAATCGCCTGTCTACCCCCCCCCCACCCTACAACTATAGGGTCCCCTATCACTGCTGCTGCCATTTTCTTCCTTTCCCTACCCTTCTGAACCACAGGGCCAGACTCTGTGCCAGAGGCGTGACCACTGTTGCTTCCCCCAGCTAGGCCGGCTGCCCCAACAGTACTCAAACAGGAGTACTTATTGTTAAGGGGACAGCACAGGGGTACTCTCTAGTGTCTGACTCCTGCCCTTCCCTCTCCTGACTGTTACCCAGTTATCTGTCTCCCCATGCCCCGGTGTGACTACCTGCCTATAGCTCCTCTCTATCACCTCCTCACTCTCCCTGACCAGACGAAGGTCATCGAGCTGCGTCTCTAGTTCCCTAACCCGGTCCCTAAGGAGCTGCAACTCGATGTACCTGGTGCAGATGTGGCTGTCCGAGAGGCTGGGAGTCTGCGGGACGTTCCTCATCTGACACCCAGTACAGAACACCGGCCTCACACACATTCTTCCTGTCTCTATTCTACACAAGTAACCTACCTTGCCTCGACCCGTTATCGCTGGGTCCCCGTTGAACCAAAGCCCTCCTACTCTGTCTCCCTCTACTCTGAGCCCGATCTCCTTTTAAACACTTCTCACTGTTCTAACTGGCTGACGTCCATGCGCTTGCACAGTTGTGCTTCCCATTCCCATTCCAGTATGTCCATCCATGGCCTCCTCCACGGCCAGGATAAGGTCACTCCTAGGTTGGAGGAACAACACCTTATATTTCGTTTGGGTAGCCTCCAACCTGATGGCGTGAACATCGACTTCTCTAACTTCCAGTGATGCCTCCCCTGCCCCCCCACCTTCACCATTTCCCATCTCCTTGTCCCTCCCTCCTTACCTGCCCATTGCCTCCCTCTGGTGCTCCCCTCCCCCTTTCATCTTTCTTCCATGGCCTTCTGTCTCCTTCACTAATCAACTTCCTAGCTCTTTGCTTCATCCCTCCACCTCCAAGTTTCACCTATTGCCGGGTGTTTTTCTCTCCCCTCCCCCCGGCCTTTCAAATCTACTCCTCAGCTTTTTCCCCCCAGTCCTGCCAAAGGGTTTCGGATTGAAATTTCTACTGTAGTCTTTTCCATAGATGCTGCCTGCTGAGTTCCTCCAGCATTTTGTGTGTGTTGCGATTCGCCAGGATCCAGGTCTCCTCACGGTTCAGGTGGAGCTTGTCCCATTGGTATAGCTCCCTCCTTCCTCAATACTGGTGCAAGTTTGCCATGAACTTAAACCCACTTCTCCCACGTCAATCCTTGAGCCACACGTTTAAATCTCTAATCTCCTTAACCCTGTGACAATCTGCATGTTGCTCAGGTAGTAATCTAGAGATTACCACCTTGTTGGTGCCCCTCCACTATCCGATTTCTGAATGAACATTGAACCCACGAACAGACCTCACTTTTTTATTTCTATTTTTGCACTACTTATTTAATTTAACTATTTATGTAGTTACTGTAATTTAGTTTTTAATATGTATTCCATTGTACTGCTGCCGCAAAATATCAAATTGCATGACATACAGTATTCCGGTGATACTAAACCAGATTCTGACTGAAAAGTCCACGATCCCCTTCAGATTATCTCACTAACCCTCTTTTGCACAATTTACTTATTTTTGCAACTTTAATTATTACTTTTATATATAGGTCTTGTACTCTACACTTGGTACAATACAACTTTCATGGCCTTACTCTGCTCCCATATCTTATGGTCTTTTATCTGACAAGTCAGTGGTAATAAACCTTGATTTAGTTTCAGAGGGAATCATTCCCACCCCACCTCCCTCACTGCCAATTACCTGGATCCACCTATCAACTGCCAGCTCCATTCCCATCCCACCTCCCTCACTGCCAATCAGATGGATCCACCTATCAGCTCCATTCCCATCCCACCTCCCTCACTGCCAATCACCTGGATCCACCTATCAGCTGTATTTCCACCCCACCTCCCTTGCTGACAATCACCTGGATCTACCTATCAGCTGTATTCCCACCCCACCTCCCTCATTGCCAATCACCTGGATCTACCTATCAACTGCCAGCTCCATTCCCATCCCACCTCCCTCGCTGCCAATCACCTGGATCCACCTATCAGCTGCCAGCTCCATTCCCACCCCTTCCCCTCACCTCTTTTTACAGGCCATCTCCTCCTTTTCTTTCCAGTCCTGTTGAAGGGTCTGGACTCAAATGCCCCTCCACAGCTGCTGCCTGCCCGGGTTCCTCTGGCTGCTTTCTGTGTTCCTCCAGGTTTGCAGAGTCTGCTGTGGTTCACTTATTGAGAGATGTAGCACTGTCATTCCAACCCAATGGACCCCAGCACCCATGTGGCCAATTTCTGGTACGTCCCTTGGGTGGGCAGGAGGAACTGGAGCGCCCAGAGGAAAGCCACACGGTCACGGGGGAACGTACACACTCTTTACAATCAGTGGTGGGAATTGAACCAGGGTCGCTGGACATAATGCTAACTGCTGTGCCATCGTGTTCCGTCAGCCCTTTACCTCCTCCAGCTCCTTTCATCAGGATTGGATTGGAAGGGGGAAGAGGCCGGAATGAGAAGGTGAGGGGAGAGGGGAAGGAGTACAAGCTGGCAGGTGATAGGTGAGACCAGGTGAGGGGAAAGATGGGTGAGTGGGATGAAGTGAGAAGCCGGGAGGGGCTAGGTAGAAAAGGTAAAGGGCTAGACAAGCAGGAGTCTGGAAGTAGGGGAGACTGGACCATGGTAAAAAGGAAAGGAGGAGGGGCAATAAGAGGTGATGAGCAGGTGAAGAGTAACCACTCCCCTGTTTTCTCTGTTCTGGTTCCCTCTCTCCCATGGCCCACTCTTCTCTCCCATCAGGTTCCACCTTCTTCACTCTGTATCTCTTCCACCTATCACCTCCCAGCTTCTTACTTCATTCCCCCCTCCCACTTAGCCTCACTTATCACTTGCCAGCCTGTCCTCCTTCCCCTCCCCTCCCCCCACCTTCTTATTCTAGCTTTCTCCCCCTTCCTTTCCATCCCTGATGAAGGGTTTCGGCCCAATGTGTTGACTGTTTATTCCTCTCCATAGATTCTGTCTGAGCTGCTGAGTTCCTCCAGCATTGTGTGTGTGTGTGTGTGTGTGTGTGTTGTTACGGGACACATCAGTTCCGGGACCCGTGGCTCCTGCCTCTTCCTATTGGCTCACCGATTGATCCGTTCCTCTATCTCTCCTCAGGACCTCATAGTGGATCAGACGATCGAGAAGGTTTCCTTCTGTGCTCCTGATCGGAACTACGACAAAGCCTTTTCGTACATCTGCCGGGATGGCACCACCAGGCGATGGATCTGCCACTGTTTCATGGCACTAAAGGACTCGGTGAGGGACACCTCCAGCATTCCCACCCTTGTGTTCCGATCCCCTTGTGGTCTGGCTCCCTCCCACTCCCCCCCCCCGTGACTGCCCATGAGATCCCTGTACTCCCCCAACTCCACGTGGTCACTCCACCTTGCGAGGCAGTACCTTCAGCTCCCCAGATCCCAAGCTCATTGAATCTGTATAAGGTTTAAGGAGGAATCTCAGAGATCTTACAAAGGAGGATGTCCCCCTCTTTGCAATCTTTGTCTATTGTTCAACATCTCGATCGTCCACTATCATGGCAGTAGACCATCATGTCTTCTGTGTATTTATTTATTTGGAGATACAGCACAGTGACAGATCCTTCCGGCCAAACAAGCCTGCGCTGTCCATGTGACCAATTAACCCTTACATCGCCAATGTGACCAATTGACTGCGCTGCCCATGTGACCGATTAACCCTTACATCTTAGACGCGGGAGGAAATCCCCACAGTCACGGGGAGGAACGTGCAAACTGCTTACAGACAGTGGTGGGATTTGAACCCAGGTCGCTGGCCTACACCATTGTGCCACCCAAGAAATTCAACAGAAAATTGACCTTTCCCTCAAAGCTACAAGTCTAAAGCGAGACCCAACTTCAAAGAACACTGCCACGGCTTTAAACAGTTCTTGTGTGATAACACTCTTGTGAAGTTAAACAGGCTGTCCCTGGGATACAAGCACCTGGACACCCCATCATATGAGTGAGCTACTGTAATATTATTCAACTGAGAAGTCCAACATACATGCACACATTCATTCCTATGACCAGCAGGGCCAGCTTCCTCTCTCTCCACTTTCAGTAGTTGTTCTTATCAAAGGGGGTGTCAGGGGTGAGTTTTTTTACTCAGAGAGTAGTGGATGCCTGCAATGTGCTGCCTGGTCTGGTGGTAGAGGCAAATACATTAGAGGCTTTTAAGAGACGTTTGGATAGGCACATGGATATGAGGAAGATGGAGGGATATGGACGTGGTGTAGGAAGGATGGATTAGTGCTTGGGTGTCCTTTATTTGCTTTTTAGCTTCTATATAACGTTACCGTACAGTACAGGCCCTTTGGCCCATGATATTGTGTTGCATTTTTAATCTATTCCCAGATCAATCTGACCCGTCCTTCCCATATAGGCCTCCATTTTTCTGCCATCCATGTGCCTCCACCTAAGAGTCTCTTAATGTCCCTAATGTACCTGCCTCTACCACCACCCCTGGCAACGCGTTCCATGCACCCACCACTCTCTGTGTAAAACAAAAAAACCTGCCTCTGACATCTCCTCGGTACTTTCTTCCAATCACCTTAAAATTATGCCCCGTCATGGTACCCTTTCCGCCTTGGGAGAAAGGCGCTGTCTATCCATACGATCTGTGCCTCTTATCATCTTGTACACCTCTTTCAAGGCACCTCTCATCCTCCTCTCCATACAGAAACTTGCCAGCTCACTCAACCTGTCTGCCTGGGACACGCTGTCTCAACCAGGCAGCATCCCGGTAAATCTCCTCTCATTAAACGTTTGTTGACCAATCACAGGAGTGCAGCCGCTTGGCGTACTCCAGACATCCAATCACAGTGTCAAAACGGGTTGGGTTTGCAAAAAATGGACATGATGGGCACCCAATCAGGGGAGTGGGTTGGGTTGGTCTGGTATCCAATTATGGGAGAAACCTGGAATGATGGACATGTTGTGCAACCAATCACATGAGTGTAAGGGTGGAACAGTATAATGTCATGTACCTATCCGTCCTGGAAGACCCAATACTTTTTGCCCGTGTCCCCAATTAACCCTTCCTCAAGCACTGATTAATTGTGCTGTGCTGGATTCCAGGGGGAGCGATTGAGCCACGCCGTGGGCTGTGCCTTCGCCGCCTGCCTGGAGCGGAAACAGAAACGGGAGAAGGAATGCGGGGTAACGGCCTCTTTTGATGCAAGCCGGACAAGCTTCACCAGGGAAGGCTCCTTCAGGGTGACGACCGCCTCCCAGCAGGCCGAGAGGGAAGACAACATGAAGCAGCTGCAGGACAAGAAGAAAGGTGAAGGGCTGAGTGGCAAGCTCTCCCATCTCCACCCCCACCCCCAACCTCCCATCCCCAACCTCCCATCCCCCTCACCCACCACACCGTATCTCCATCCCCAACCTCCCATCCTCCTCACCCCCGAACCTCCCATCCCCACCCCCAACCTCCCACCCCCCTCACCCACCACACCCTACCTCCATCCCCAACCTCCCATCCCCCTCACCCCCGAACCTCCCATCCCCACCCCCAACCTCCCATCCCCACCACCCCCAACCTCCCATCTCCACCCCCACCCCCAAACCTCCCATCCCCACCCCACACCCCCACTCTCCCATCCCCACCCTACACCCGAACCTCCCACCCCCACCCCCTAAACCTCCCATTCCCCCACCCCACCTCCTACCTCCATCTCTACCCCCCACCTCCCATCCCCACTCCACACCCCGAACCTCCCATCCCCCTCACCCTCACCCCCTACCTCCCATCCCCACTCCCCACCTCCAGCCTCCCATCCCCACCCCACACCCCCTACCTCCCATCCTCCTCACCCCACACCCTGAACCTCCCATCAAGACTAGGGCCCCTGTGTTCTTTCGGGCCAAGATCATGAATATTTCCAACCAGATCTCAGAATCAGATTCATTATCATTGATGTATGTTGTGGAATTTTTAATCTTGTGGCAGCAGTACAGTGCCAAGTATATATAAAAAAAACTCTAAGTAAGATTAAAAAAAGCAATACACAACGCAAAAATAGAGCAAAATCTGAGGTGGTGTTCATGGGTTCAATGTCCATTCAGAAATGGGATGACAGAAGGGAAGAAACTGTTCCTGAATCATTGGGTGTGTGCCTTCAGGTTCCTGTACCTCCTCCCTACACAAAAGCATTTGATAAAAGTGAAGCACAATAAGTTATTTGAATATTACAGGAAACTCTAGATCTAGATTCGAAAGACCTCCGCCTAATCAGAAATCTGTACTGGGAACAAACTGCCGCTGTAAGAATAGATGGAGAAGTGAGTCAGTTTACGAAAATCAAGAGAGGCGTTAGACAAGGGTGTGTTTTCTCCCGATTTATTTAATGTGTACAGTGAAACAATATTACAAAAAATAAGAGATATCTTGGGAATCAAAGTTGGCGGTGGAAACATCAATAATTTCAGATATGCGGATGACACTGTGTTAATTGCAAGTATGGAGGAAGAACTATAAAACTTAATTGATATAGTTGTTGAAGATAGATAGACCCATTTTTGCACTATTAATTGCAAAAAAGACAGGATGTATGGTGATATCCAAAAAGAAGGAGAATCCTATCTGCAGGCTGAGGATAAACGGGGAAGACATAAAACAAGTACAGAACTTTTGCTACTTAGGAAGCTGGGTGACATCAGATGGCAGATGCGACTGGACATCAAAAGAAGAATAGGGATGGCAAAAGACACCTTTACAGAATGAAGAGTATACTGACCAATACTAAACTAGGCATGACAACCCACCTCAGAGTACTGAAATGTTACGTTTATCCAGTTATGTTATATGGCTCAGAATGTTGGACAATATCTAGTAACATGAGGAAACGAATTGAAGCAGCAGAGATGTGGTTTTTGAGGAGGGTGCAAAGAATATCATGGACGAAATGAATAGTATAGTAGTCATACTTTATTAATCCCGGAGGAAATTGGTTTTCGTTACAGTTGCTCCATAAATAATAAATAGTAATAGAATATCTAACAAGGATGTCATGAACAGAGCAAACACAAAAAGAGAAATAATGTATGAGATCATGAAAAGGCAACGTGACTTCATTGGACATGTGATTAGGAAAGAGGAGTTAGAATGCACAGTAATTATGGGAAAGATTGAAGGGAAGAAAGCAAGAGGAAGACAAAGACAAATGATGATGGAGACAGCAGCCAGAGAACTGGAAATGAACACCAATGAATTGATCCACTTGACCCGAAACAGGAGTGTGTGGGCCATGGCAGTCAAAGCTCAAACTGGGCATAGCACCTGATGATGATGACCTCCTCCCTGATGGTAGCAATGAGAAGAGGCTGGTGAGATTCTTTAATGATGGATGCTGCCTTCCTGAGGCATTGACTTTTGAAGGTGTCCTTGATAGTGGGAAGCTAGTGCCCATGACGGAAGCTCGATGGTGGGGAAGCTTTTGAAGCGTCCTTGATGATCTGGAGGCTGGTGCCCATGATGGAGCTGGCTGAATTTGCAACTTTCTGCAGCTTTTTCTGACCCTGTACATTGTGCCCACAGTCTAGGTGGAGTTACGATGCTTTCCATGGTCTGACTGGGCACTCCGTCGGTCAGACTCGACCATGGACGTTGCGTCCTAGCAGTCTAGATACACAAGCGAGGGCAACATGATATGGAAAGCAAGCTGTTGTCCATGTAGCAAGCTCCCCCTCTCCACGCATCTGGTGAACCCAAGGGAACGGCAGAGACCGATACAGTTTGGCACCAGCAACATCACGGGAGTTGCCAGTCAGCATTGAACTCAACGTCAGACTGCCTTCGGGAATCCAGCTCCAGATTTTTCCCTCCGGGATTACTCCCGAAGCCTTCTGCGTGAGTGGGTATATCGGCAAGGCAGAGGTTTGAGATCACACGGCTGACAAGCCCCATCTGCCTGAAATGACTGGTTTTAAGGTGCCAGTAACCTGCCTTTGCCCCTTCTCCTGTCAGGTCTTCTGGGCTTAGTAGTTAAAGCACAAGTGAAGGCCAGGAGCTTGACTTGATTGTCAGAGGTTATTTGAGTCGCACGCCACTGGGAGTATTTAATAGGCAGTGGGAGCTTGCCGCCATTACCACCCCTGGCAATAACAACCTTAAGAAACCAAGGTCTACCAAGGTTTCCATGATAGACCTGGAGAAAGTGGCTAGTCTTTGGTGACATACCAAGTCTTCTCAAACTGCTCATGAACTACAGCCGCTGATACATTCTTTATAATTGCATCAATCTGTTGGGCCTCAGAGATGTTGGCACCCAGGATTCGATCACAATATTCAATGATATTCCCACTCCCCCAAAACTCAACTGAACCTGCTGTTGCAGCATTGGAGACTGAGGGGTGACTTTATAGATGTGCTGACATTGGCGAGGGTTCAGAGGAGGTTCGTGAGGATGATTCAGGGATTAAAAGGGTTATTGTATGAGCAGCAACTGGAATTTAGAAGAATGATGGGGGGGGGGGATCTCATTGAAACCTATCGAATGTTGAACAGTCTAGATACAGTCGATGTGGAGGATGTTTCCTTTAGTGGGGGAGTTTAGGACCAGAGGGCACAGCCTCAAAATAGTGGGAAGTCCATTAGCCAGAGATAAGTAAGAATATCTTTAGCCAGGGGGTGGTGAACCTGTGGACTTCGTTGCCACAGATGGCTGTGGAGGCCAAGCCATTGGATGTATTTAGACAGAGGTCGATAAGTTCTTGATTAGTCACGGTGCGAAAGGTTATGGGGAGAAGGCAAGATAATGGGGTTGAGAGGAAAACGGATCAGCTATGATGAAATGGTGGAACAGACTCGATGGGCAGAATGGCCTAATTCTGCTCCTACACCTTATGGTCTTATAGATATTGTGAATGCGCACAGTCTTCTCCCCCCCTCCCCCCCCAGGGTTCAGGAATCAAGAACTAGAGGGCACAGGTTTAAGGTAAGAGGGGAGCAATTTAACGGTAACCTTAGCGGGGAACCTTTTCACCCAGCAGACAGAGGGGGAGCTGCGTGGTCTTGGTCGTAGCGATAACCAGGCCTCCAGCCTTGGAGTCGCCTGTTCACCGCCGCCCAGGAGAGAGGCAGAGTTGGTGCGTTTACTGGAGTCTGACTGCAGACTTCTGAAATATTCATGGGCTCAGGTCTTAGACTATGTTTTGTGTGACTCTACGAGGGGTGATTGATAAGTTCGTGGCTGACGGTAGAGGAGTCAATTTTAGAAAACCGAGCACATTCATTTTTTAACATAGTCCCCTCTCACTCCTGGGTATGAGGATAAACTACATCCGGCTGTGGAGCCTTTGCTTTGGGTAATGAGGTTAACATTAACCACAGCTACCTCCAGGTCACCCTTAGGCAAGGTGTAGCACCTGTCAGCCTCCCTACCTGGGTTACAGTGAAGCTATGGAATGCAGGTGGTGGATGAAGCAGAAAGCAAGTTGTGAGTAACACAATCGATGGTTCCTGCTTCTCAGACGCTGAGCAGTAGATCCTTTTAATAGGACAATGTTCTGGGTCACTCGTCTTATAAAGACACTGCTTCGGAAGCAAGCAAGGGGAAGCTGCTTCTTGTATTTTATCCCTAGTACAACCATGGTTAATACAGACACAAATGTAAAAGACAACAGCGTAAATGGCAGCCCACTTCCGAATAGTGCAGACACTTCGCTCGGTACGGGGTATCATGTAAACAGACAGGTGAGCCCGGATCGTCATACCACTACTGTCTGCAAGAACAAGAGACTGCGAATTGCCACTTGGAATGTTCAAACCCTGCACCAAGCTGGTAAGTTAGAAAACGTAAAGTTAGAAATGAAGAGGCTAGAAGTCAGCATCCCAGTGAAATAAGATGGAAAGGCACTGGAGTATTCTAGTCAGACGACTACAGGATGATATACTCTGGTGGAGATAAACATGAAAAGGGTGTTGCAATCATCTTAGACAAAGAAACATCCAAGAGCCTGCTAGGATACTGGCGTATCTCAGACAGAATGATGCTAATCAAACTAAAAGGACAACAAAACAACATCTCTATCATCCAAGTATATGCACCCACAATGGCAAGCTCAGAGGAAGAAATTGATCCTTTCTACCACTCCCTAGACAAAGCACTAGAAGAATGCAAATCACAAGAAGCCATCATAGTCATGGGCGACTTCAGTGCAAAAGTTGATGAGGGAAGAGAAGACCATATTGTTGGAGACCAGGGACTGGGAGAAAGAAATGAAAGAGGAGAAAAGCTTATATCATGGTGTAAAACAAACAGTCAGATAATCACCAACACTTGGTTTAGACAACATCCAGGAAGGAACTGGACATGGAGAAGCCCAGATGGGAACAACAAAAATCAAATTGACTACATCACAATCAATAACAGATTCAAAAACTTGATAACTCAATCTAAAAGCTACCTTGGAGCAGATCACATACCAGTCATTTGCAAAATGAAAATAAAGATGAGAAAATTAAAGAAACCAAAAAGATCAGAACCACTGGATTATCAACAACTAGAAAACAACCCTCATCTGAAACAGAATACACAATCAAGGGGAAAAACTGTTTTCAATTGCTGCAGGATGAAGGAGGCAAATCTTCCTGGGACATACTGAAGGAATCCATGGTTGAAGCTGCGGAAGAAACCATCCCATGAAAAGAACGGAAGAGTAAGAAGAAATGGATAACTGAAGATATAATACAATTGATGCAACAAAAACAGATCATCAAACCAAGAGACAGCGAAGAATGCAAACAACTTGATAAGACAATAAAAAGATAGATAGCTAAATGAGAAATGCTACAAACCCATAACCCTGGAACAAAGGTGATGCACAATAAGATTAAAGAACTAACGGGGAAATTACCTTGCTCAGCAAGTGGATGCATCAAGGCAAAAGATGGCAGCTTAATTATCAGCAAAGAGGAAATCCTAAACAGATGGACAGAATATATAAAAGAACTTTTTGAAGACCAAAGAGGAGAAAAAACGAACATAAAGAAGAATCCTGAAGGACCTAGCATTCTAAAATCAGAAACTCGAGCAGCCATAAATAAAACAAAACATAACAGAGCAACTGGTCCAGACAACATCGCTGTTGAAATGATACTGGCCTTAGAAGATTTTGGAATAGAGAAAATAACAGAAATAGCAAATGAAATCTATGATCATGGGGAGATACCTGATGATTTAAGTAAATCAGTGTTCATCACACTTCCAAAGAAAGAGGGAGCAACAGAATGTGAGTTGCATCGTACAATAAGCCTGATGAGCCACGTGGCAAAAATTATTCTCAGAGTAATCATGATGAGAGCAAGATGCTGTATAAAACCAGAAATCAGTAAAGAACAATGCGGCTTTGTGGAAAACACTGGAACCAGAAATGCAATTTTCATGGTATGGATGATCTGTGAACGAGCCATCCAGGTACAAAAAGACATCTACCTATGTTTCATCGACTATAAAAAAGCTTTTGACACTGTCAGACGACAAGATCTTCTGGAAATGCTTCAAGATCTTGACATAGATGGGAAAGATATACGTTTCTTACGAAACTTATACTGGGAGCAGACAGAATCCATCAGAATAGAAGGAGAAGTGAGTGAGTATGTGAATATCATGACAGGAGTCAGGCAAGGTTGTGTCTTTTCGCCAGACTTATTCAACCTGTATAGTGAAAATATCTTGAGAAGTATCAAAGACATCAAAGGATTCACAATTGGAGGCCATAATATAAATAACATCAGATATGCTAATGACATCGTACCAATAGCTGACTCAGAAACAAAACTTCAAGAACTACTCACTATAGTGGCAGCAGAAAGTAATCGCAGAGGCCTCTCAATCAACACCAAGAAGACAGAAAGCATGGTCATCTCCAGAAAGACAAACATCCCACAATGTGAACAAGATCGGAAATACAAACATCGAACAAGTCAACAAATTCAGATATCTTGGCAGCCTAATAACAAGTAATGGCAGGTGCGACACAGATATCAAATACAGAATAGCAATGGCGAAAGAAGCTTTCCAAAAAATGAAGAGCATATTAACAGACAGAAAGATGAGCATGTACACTAGAAACAGAATACTGCAGTGCTACATTTATTCTATCCTGACTTATGGAAGTGAATGCTGGACCATTTCTCCAGCAATGGAAGAGAGACTAAAAGCAGCTGAATTATGGTTCTACAGGAGAATGTTAAAAATATCATGGACCACACACACATCAAATGAAGAAGTTCTCAGAAGAGCCCAAGACACTAGACACTAAAATACTACAGCACGTTACAGGCCCTTCAGCCCTCGATGTTGTGCTGACCCATATATTCCTTTAAAAAAAAGTACTAAACCCACACTACCCCGTCACCCTCTATTTTTCTTTCATCCATGTGCCTGTCCAAGAGGTTCTTAAATACCCCTAATGTTTTAGCCTCCACCACCATCCCTGGCAAGTCATTCCAGGCACCCACAACCCTCTGTGTAAAAAATTTACCCCTGATGTCTTCCCTAATCTTCCCTCCCTTAACTTTGTACATATGCCCTCTGGTGTTTGCTATTCGTGCCCTGGGAAACAAGTACTGGCTATCCACCCTATCTATGCCTCTCATAATCTTGTAGACCTCTATCAAGTCCCCTCTCATCCTTCTATGCTCCAAAGAGAAAAGTCCCAGCTCTGCCAACCTTGTCTCATAAGACTTGTTTTCCAATCCAGGCAACATCCTGGTAAATCTCCTCTGCACCCTCTCCATAGCTTCCACATCCTTCCTATAATGAGGTGACCAGAACTGAACACAATACTCTAAGTGTGGTTTCACCAGAGATTTGTTATTAACTTCAAACTTTCTGCATAATCACTCAAAGAGTTGAACTGCGTGTACATGTAACGAGAGCTGTATAACTCGTCTCCTTTCAAATCTCTTACTAACGCTTCCTTCAGTTAGTCCTGACGAAGGGTCTCAGCCTGAAACGTCGACTGAAACTCTTCCAATACATGTTGCCTGGCCTGCTGCGTTTACCAGCAACTTTGATGTGTGTTGCTTAACTCGTCTCCTCCTACCTTAGGCCACAAACTTATCAATCACCCCTGCTGTGGACCACTTTCTGGAGGTCCAAGACGCTGACTTCTACAAAGAAGGGATTCATATGCTCCACAACTGCTGGACTAAGTGTGTCAATGTAGGAGGGGACTATGTTGAAAAATAAATGTGCGAGGCTTTCTAAAATTGACTCCTTCTGCCTTAGGCCACGAATGTATCAATCACCCCTGGTATATGCTTTTATCCTATGTGTGCTTTGTGCTGTGTGTGGCTGTTGGTACTGTATTGTGTACTTTGGTCCCAGAATAACGCTGTTTCGTTTGGCTGTATTCCTGGGTACTCATGTATAGTTGGGTGACAATTAAACTTGTACTTGATCTTGGTGCATATATGGACCAAGATACCAGAGGAAGTGGTTGAGGGAGGTACATTAACAACATTTAACAGGCACTTGTCCAGGTATATGGACAGGAGAAGTTTAGAAAGTTATGGGCCATACATGGGTAAACAGGACTAGGCAAGGTGGGACTGTTAGTCAGTCTGGACTAGTTAAGCCTTTAAGACCCGGTGATCTGTTGAAATTCAGTGCAGAGTGGGCCTTCCAGCCCTTCACCCCACGCCAGCCAGCAATCCCCTGATTTAACCCGCTAATCACGGGACAATGACCAATTAACCTACAAACCAGTACGTCTTTAGACTGTGGGAGGAAACCAGAGCACCCGGAGGAAACCCACACGGTCACGTGGAGCATGTACAAACTCCTGACAGGCAGTGGCGGGATTTTGAATCCAGGGTCTCCTGTACTGTGAAGCGTTGTGCTAACCACTACGTTACCGTGCTACCCCAAGGTTTTATTGAAACCTACTGAAAGACCTGGACAGAGTAGGCATGGAGAAAAGATTTCCATTGGGAGGAGAGTCTAGGATCTGAGGGCACAATCCACTGGCAGGTGAGACTGGAACTGAGCGACATGGTATTGAGATTGGGGGGGAGTAGGTTTAGGATGGAGATAAGGAGGAACTGCTTTTCCCAGAGTAATCAGTCCATGGAACTCTCCATCCAGGGAAGCTGGACAGTCCTCACAGTGTGTTGTGTACAAAGCTCGGCAGGCAGTTAGAAACACCTTCTCAAAAATCAGAGAGTCAAAAGCTTCCTTCAGAGTTTTTAAATGAGAAAACTTTGTGAAAAGATACTTTTTCAAAAGCAAATGCCTCCAAAAGAACCATTACTTTGTCTTTGGGTTTGGAGGTTTGCGTGCCTCAATGACCCAAGAGCTATGTTGGCTGGAGTCAGGGCTTTATGCTTTGGCTCTTGGTAGGGTCACCCATGCCAAACAGGTCAAAGGGTAGAGGCCAGACTCAGAGTGCTCACCTGTCCTCCAAGTTCGGGGGTTCAGCTCAGGGCCAACAACCCTGACTGGTCCAAAAAAAACAATTGTTGCAGAAACAGCAACGAAGAATCCTATATCTGCATGTGACAGTATTCCTGAATCTCTTCCCAGGATATGCATGACTGACAATAGAGAAAACCAAGAGGAAGCTACTGGCATGATGAAAGAAGGCCTGAACACCAGCCCTAAACTACATGGGTCACAATAAAGATGGCCAAGGCCAGACGGAGATGGAGGGCAGAAAGGCAGTTATTAAAGGGCAAATGAGTGAATAGAGATGGATGTCTTTCTACTGTGTCTGCTTCAAGTCGAAATCTGAATTAACCTGCGCAGGAAATGATGTAAAAAAAACAGCTTTCGAACAGAAAATGATGTTGGTACAAAACAAACAGCTGCCTCTAGAGGCAGAACAAAAGCAGTGGAGGTTACCTCATTAAATATATTCAAAAGTTAGTTAGATTTGTTTTTTTTTTGCATACAAGGGGAATTAAGGGTTTTGAGGAAGGTGGGGCTGGGTCCATGGACAGATCAGCTATGATCTTATTGAATGGCAGGAGAAGGACAAGATGGCCGAATCCTGCACCTGTTTCGTCTGTTCACAGCCTCAGAAGAAAAGAACGGCCTTTTCTCACTGGTCACCCCGCTATAGGAAGGATATTGAGGCTTTGGAGAGGGTGCAGAAGAGGTTTACCAGGATGCTGCCTGGTTTAGAGGGCATGTGCTATCATGAGAGGCTGGATAAACTTGGGTTGTTTTCTCTGGAGCAGCAGAGGCTGTGGGGAGATCTGATAGAGGTTTATACAATTACGAGAGGCAGATCGAGTGGACAGGGAGTATCTCTCTCCCAAGGTTGACATGTCTAATACCAGAGGGCATGCATCGAGGGTGAGAGGGGGTAGGTGAAAGGGGGATGTGAGGGTTAAGTTTTTTTACTCAGAGAGTGGTGGATGCCTGGAATGTGCTGCCTGGTCTGGTGGTAGAGGCAAATACATTAGAGGCTTTTAAGAGACATTTGGATAGGCACATGGATGTGAGGAAGATGGAGGGATAGGGACATGGTGTAGGGAGGAGGGATTGGTGTTTGGGTGTTTTATATTTTACCTGTTTTGGCACAACATTGTGGGCCGAATGGCCTGTTCCTGGGCTGTACTCTTCTATGTTCTATGAGGAGAAATTTCTTCAGTCATCTTCAAGCCTTCACCAGTACTCTGGGGTCTACTTATAGTGGGCAGTTACCCTAGCAACCTTCAGCATGTGGGGGGAAACCGGAGCACCCAGGAAACCCACCTAGTCACAGGGAGAGTGTACGGTCTGCACTATAGCACTAGAGTTTGCGATCGAACCCAGGTCCTCTGGAGCCGTGAGACCGGTGTTCTACCCGCTGCGCCGTTGCGCTGTTCTGCGTTCCGTGAATGGATGAAGGTGGGCGGGGGAGAGGGGTTAATATGGTCGGAGGGTGGACACCTGACCCGTGTTGTGTTTGCCTCACAGGTGAGACAGCGGTAGTGGGCAGTCCTGCCGCAGGATCGGCAGCCCCCGCGCCTGGCAGCGCCTCGCCCCCTCAGGGGGCAGCCTCGCCCGTGGACAAGAGCGAGTCGAACCCCCAGCACGCCATCCCCCGAAGGCACGCGCCGCTGGAGCAGCTGGTGAGGCAGGGCTCCTTCCGTGGGTTCCCCGCCCTCAGCCAGAAGAACTCACCCTTCAAGCGGCAGCTCTCCCTCCGCCTCAACGAGCTTCCCTCCACCCTGCAGAGGAAGACGGCCGAGTTCGAAGTCAAGAGCCCAGGTGAGAAGTCCATTTGGTTAGTCCTAAAGGGGCAGGTGGGGGCCTCATCAAAAGTATCTCAGGAAGGCTTTAGAAAGGGTGCTGAGGAGCATATAGTTGGCAAAGAAGGCACACCTTCAGTTGGCTGAGGCATTGGTTGTACGAGTGACCTTGGACCCCATGTCAGAGGAAAGATGTACTGGCCCAGGAGAGGGTCCAGAGGAAATTAATAAGAGTGAAAGCCTTAACGTACAAGGAGTGTTTGATATCTTTGAGCCTGTTCTTGCTGGAGTTCAAAAAGATAAGGAAGGGGTAGGGGCTTCATTGGAACCTACCGAATATTGGAAGGTCCAGGTACCATGGGCAGGGAGAGACTAGGATTTCCAGAATAGAGGGAAATCCGTTTGGAATGGAGATGAGGAGGAATTTCTTGAGCTGGAAAGTGGTGAATCTGTGGAATTCATTACCACAGGTGGCTGTGGAGCCAAGTCATTGGGTATATTTAGAGCAGAGATTGGTAGTTTTTGATAACCGTTATGGGCAGAAGATGGGAGAATGGGGTCAAAAGACAAAAAGTCAGCTACAATTGAGCTGAAAGGCCTGTTCCTGCTCCCATCCTATGGTTTTAGGACGTCATTCTGCAGCTGTATAAAACTTTGCTAAGGCCCCACTTGGAGTATCGTGTGCAATTCCGATTGCCCTAATACAGGATGGATATGGAGACCTTGGAAAGGGATTTGCCAGGATACTGCCTGGATTTGAAGAGGTTGCACAGACCAGCGTCGTTCTCTCTGACGCACCGAAGACCAAGGGGAGAGCTGATAGAGGTTAGAGACGCCTAGATGGAGTGCACAGTAAAATCTGTCCTTCCCCAGGATAGAATTGTCGATTACTAGAAGGCATACAGTAAATTGCGCCCTGCCACCCAACACCTCACTGATTTAACCCTAGTCTGATCACAGCACAATTTACCATGACCAGTTAGCCTACAAACCGGTACATCTCTGGACCATGGGGGAAACTGGAGCTCCCATGCACAGAACATACAAAATGTACAAATTTGCTTGACGAAGGAGGCCAGAACTGAACCTGAGCTGTAATAGGGTCGCATTAACCACTACCCTACTGAGGTACCCAAACCCATATCTTCCACTGCAAGGAAAACAGTCACCTTCCCCTCTCCCCACCCCTTCCAATGTCCAGTTATTCTGCCTGATCTTCTACCTGGTGGCAGGTGGGGAAAGAGAATGGCCAAGGTGGGAGGGGGTCATAGAAGGTAGAACATAGAACTCTACAGTCAGTACAGGCCCTTTAATCCACGATGTTATTCAAAATTTTAATCTATTCCAAGATAGGAGCCCTTCCCTCCTACAAAGCCCTCCATTTTCCTATCATTCATGTGCCCATCTGAGAGTCTGTTAAACACCCCTGATGTATCTGCCTCCATCACCACCACTGGAAGGGCTTTCCATGCACCCACCACTCTCTGTGTAAAATACACTGATTATTTTTATTCTATTTAGAGATACAACCCTGAGTAGCCTCTTCTGGCCATTCGATTCACACTGTCCCGCAAACCCCAACAATACCGTGAGGAATTCTTCCTAGAGGTGCTGCCTGGCCTGCTGCGTTCACCAGCAACTTTGACGTGTGTTGCTTGAATTTCCAGCATCTGCAGATCTCCTCGTGTTTGAGGAAACTTCACTCAGGTTGTGGAATGAGCTGCCTGCACAAGTGGTGCGTGCGAGCTCGATGTCAACGTTTAGGAGAAGTTTGGATGGGTACATGGATGTTAGGGCATGGAGGGCCATGATCCTGGTGCAGGTCGATGGGAGTAGGCAGCTTAAATGGTTGGGCAATGGGCCGAAGGGCCTGTTTCTGTCCTGTACTTTTCTGTGACTCTATTACAGCACAGTGGTGTATTGGTTAGCACAACACTCTGTAGTACCAGTGATCCGGGTTCAGTCCCGCTGCTGCCTGTAAGGAGTTCGTACGTTTCTCCCCGTGACCGTGTGGGTTTCCTGCGGGTGCTCCGGTTTCCTCCCACAGTTGAAAGATGTACCGGTTGGTGGGTTAATTGGTCAATGTAAGTTGTCCCGTGACTGGGCTTGGGTTAAATCGGGGGATTGCTGGGCGGGGCGACGCAAAGGACTGGAAGGGCCTGTTCTGCATTGTATCACAATAAATAAATAACCCTAATTTAACCCTGGCTAATCATTTAAAAATGACCAATTAACCTATCCAGTACATCTTTGGACTGTGGGAGGAAGCCAGAGCACCCCGGGGAAACCCGCGCGCCCCGGGGAAACCCACGCGCCCCAGGGAAATCCGCGCGCCCCGGGGAAACCCGCGCGCTCCGGGGAAACCCGCGCACTCCGGGGAAACCCGCACACCCCGGGGAAACCCGTGCACCCCGGGGAAACCTGCGCGTTCCCCAGGGAGGACGTACAGACTCCTCACAGAGGGCGACTGAATTGAACTGAGAACCCCATCAGCCCCAGGTGTAACAGGGTGGCGCTGATTACGTTGACTGCTCTCCTAAGGCAGTGGGTACTTTACAGAAACATGCCTTTTGAGTTTCATACTCTGTGTTTTTGCTCGGTTATTTTCTGTTGTTGTTTGTGTGGTTTTTTTCACCTAGAGGAGGGGAGGTTGATCTTTGATCTTTCTCATTGAACGGCTTGGTTCCATCATGGTGGCTGTCTATGGGGAGACGAATCTCAGGGTTGTATATTGCATACATAGTTTGATAATAAACATTCTTTGAACTTTGAAATTATTGGATTAAAGAGTAGACACAGTAAGTGGGGACAGCAGGCTAAGTTTACATGACGGATGGGGCTGTGCCTGCAGCTCTACGATTTCTTCTCCTGAGCAGAGTAGTTGCTGTACCAAGGTGTGGTCCTCCCCGGCAGGATGGCTGGTGTGTTCTGTAAGAATCGGTGACGGTCGTCCAGCGCCGATGGGAAGTTATCTGCTCTGTCCGAGTAGGAGAGGAGTTTAGGGCAGGTGATGCTGAGGACGATTCCGGTGGGACTGGATTGGGGTGTGCGACCTTTGACCGTTTCTGGTTTGCCCTCTCACCCCAGTGCCGGAGTTTGACTCGTCCCCCAGCAACGAAGTGGGCAACGTGGAGCCCCTCTGCCTCCAGGGTAACGCAGCCATCCACAAGCCCCTGGCCGATCCGTTCTCCAGCACGCCGGCCAGCGGCCTGGTCACTACGGGTGTTGCCACGCCACCCCCACACGCACCGCAGGGTAAGTGCCTGGTGGGGGTTGAGGGGAGGCAGGGGTGGAGCCGGGAGCACTCCTGGAGCGTACCTGGGCCCGTTTCTGTACGGTGTGCTGCGTCTTCGTGGAACTTCTTGCAGAAGTGATGGAAACAGGGTTGGTTTATTACCACTGACAGATGTCGTTAAATTCGTTGTTTCATGCCAGCTGTACAACATAATACATAAAATATACTATAAGTTGCAATATTATATTAAAAAATGAAATTAGTAGTGCAAGAAGAAAGCAAAAACAGTGAAGTAGTGCTCACGGTTTCGTGAACCTTTCAGCAATCTGATGGCAGAGGGGAAGAGGCTGTTCCTGAAACATTGAGTGTGTGTCTTCAGGTTCTTGTACCTCCTTCCTGATGGGAGTAACAAGAAGAGGGCATGTTCTGGGTCGTGGGGGTCCTTAATGATGGATTTTATCAGGCATCACCTTTTGAAGATGTTCTTGGTGGTGGGGAAGCTAGTGAAGATGACACTGCAGGCTTTTCTGATCCTGTGCAATGACTGCCCCCGCCTCTTACCAGATGGCAACCAGCCAGTCAGAATGCTCTCCCCAGTAGGTAGAGCAGGGATTCCCATCCTTATCTATGCCATTAACCGAGGGGTCCATAGACCCTGGGTAGGGAACCCTTGATCGAAAGGAATTTGCAAGTGTCTTCAGTGACAAACCAAATGCCCTCAAACTCCTAATGAAATGTAGCCGCTGGCATGCTGCTGTTGGGCCGAGGATAGATCTTCAGAGATGTTGACACCCTGCTCACCCTTTCCACTACTGATCCCTCGATGAGGACTGATGTGTGCTCCCTCCACTTCCCCTTCCTGAAGTTTACAATCAGTTCCTTGGTCTTACTGACACTGAGTGCAGGGTTGTTGTTGCAACCAGCTGATCTGTCTCGCTCCTGTGTGCCCTCTCGTCACCATCTGAGATTCTGCTGACAGTAGTGCTCCACGCCCTCCAGGTATCGAGCTTGTAGATAGCCCACAGTGTCCATGCCAAATAGTTTCTGCCTGCATATCCCCCCATTCGCTACATATTCACCTGTATATAACTGCCATTATTGTAACTGCTTCTACCACAATCCCTGGCAACCAGTTCTGAGCATCCACTGCTCTCTGTGTAAAAACACTACCTCACTATTTACAATACAAGAGCAATACCTTATTTTCCGTCTGGGCAGCCTCAACCTGATGGCATGAATATCGATTTCTTCTTCTGGTAAAGAAAATTTCCCTCCCCCTCCTCGCTACTTCTATTCCCCACTCTGGCCTCTTACCTCTTCTCTCCTGCCTATCACCTCCCCCTGGGTCCACCCTCCTTCCCTTTCTCCTCTGGTCCACTCTCCTCTCCTATCACATTCCTTCCTCTCCAGCCCTTTACCTTTCCCACCACCTGGCTTCACCTATCACCTTCCAGCTAGCCTCCTTCCCCTCCCCCTTTCTTTTTATTCTGGTGTCTTCCCCTTCCTTTCCAGTCCTGATGAAGGGTCTCGGCCCAAAACATCTACTCAGAAGGTCAGGTGGCATCTATCGAAATGAATCGATAGTTGACTTTTCAGGCTGGGAGGTGACAGGTGAAGTGGACCCAGGGGGAGGTGATAGGCAGGTGAGAAGAAGTGGAAGGTCAGTGCAAATAAAGGAAAGGCTGTGGGGTGGAAGTTTGTTTACCGGAAGGAGAAATCGATATGTATGCTATCGGGTTGGAGTTACTCAGATGGAATACAAGGTGTTTGCTGCTCCATCCTGAGGCTGGCCTCTTCTTGGCACAAGAGGAGGTCCTGGATCAACACTTTGAAATTTATTTCAAATGCCCGATTCTGATTCTAAAGCTTATGCCACACATTTCAAAGATGAATATTATTGCGTTTGTCACACGTACATCGAAGGCATACAGTGAAATGTGTCATCTTGCGTCAACAAACAACATGGTCGGAGATGGTGCTGGGGGCAGCCTGCTAGTATTGCTATGCTTCAGACACCCACATCGCAAGCTCATGACTCCCTAACCCTAACCCGAGCGCCTTTGGAATGTGGGAGGAAGGCCACGTGATCATGGGGACAAAGCATGAGCTCCTTCTGTACAGCGGTGGGAATTGAAGCCAGTTTGTCCTGCTGTAAAGCATTACACTAACCACTGTTCTACTGTGACACTCTTATAAGACAGGGGTTCCCAACCCGGGCTCCACAGACCCCTGGCTTAATAGTATTGGTCCCTGGCATCAAAAAGGTTGTGAAGTCTTGTCTTAAGCATTGCTACCATCAGGGAGGAGGTACAGGAGCCTCAACACACACACTCAACATTTTAGGAACAGCTTCTTCCCCTCTGCCATCTGATTTCTGAGTGGACATTGAACCCATGAACACTACCTCAATACTTCTGTTTTCTCTTTCTTTTGTTGCTCTCTTTTGCTCTACTTATTACATACAGTACTGTGCTGTACAGAAGTCTTGGGCACAGATATATAAGCTCAGGAGCCTGAGACTTTTGCATAGAAACTATAGTAATTTTATGTACTGCACTGTACTGCTGCCACTAAAAGTACAATTTTCATGTTGTATGTGAGTGATGATAAACCTGATTCTGATCTGGGTCTCTATTGTGGACTGAGAGTGGGAAGGGGGACAAGGAGAGGGGAATCATGGTTGGGAAAAGGGGAAGAGAGAGGGGAGGGAGCAGGAAGCACCAGAGAGACATTCTGTAATGATCAATAAACCAATTATGTGGAATCAAATGACCTTGCCTGGTGTCTCAGGGCTGGGTGTGTTTGCACCCTCACCACCCGTCCCCTCACCCCGGCGTCCCTGCACCCCTCCTGATACATACACACAACACCTAAGACTTTTGCACAGTACAGTGTGTCCTCTAGTATTTAACATTTCTACCCTGCGATAAAGATTTTAACTACCGACCCTATCTACGACTTTCATAATCTTACTAACTCCTATCAGGACTTCCCACGGCCTCCAGCACCCCAGAGAAGACAACCCAAGTGTGCTCACCCTCTCCCTGGATTCTGACAGTCGAGCTTGTCTCTGTGTCTGATGACAGAGTTGAATGGGAAAAGCTGCAGCTCTGAAAGAGGCCCTTCGGCCCATAGACTCCATTCTGACCCTTCAGCATCCAGTTTACTCTCCCCACATTCGTTCCAGATTTTAACGCTCACTTTTACAGAGGCACAGTGGCGTAGTGGAAATGCTTTACAGTACCAGCGTCCTGGGTTCAATTCCCAGTGCTGCCTGTAAGAAGTTTGTACGTTCTCCCTGTGACTGTGTGGGTTTACTCCGGGTGCTCTGGTTTCCTCCCACGGTCCAAAGATGTACCAGTTGGTAGGTTAATTGGTCATTGTAAATTGTCCCGTGTGATTAGGCTGGGTTTAAATCGGCGGACTGCTGGGGAAGCGATTTGAAGAGCCAGAAAGGCCTGTTCTGTCAACACACACAAAATGCTGGTGAACGCAGCAGGCCAGGCAGTGTCGACGTTTCGGGCCGGGACCCTTCGTCAGGCCTATTCTGTGTTGTATCTCGATACGTTATCTAGATAGCCAGATAGACAGATTAGCCAGGCAGACAGACTTTTTGTTTAAAACTGCCAAGCTGCATGTCATTTTTGGGGAACGAGGAGGACTCTGGGGCACCCACGTGGTCACGGGGAGAAGGTGGGACCTCCACACAGCCAGCACCAGAGAGCGGCATTGAACCCGAATAAAATTGCAAACATGATCACCTTGATTTATAACAAAGAAATGAACCCGTTTGGTAAATTGGCTTATTGTTGTCACACATATCGAGAAACTTGTGTTTGAAACCCTCCATACAGATCATTTAACCACATCCGTGCACTGGGGGAGAACCAGGTGAAATGATCCAAAGTGCATTTATTATCAAAGTATGTATCCACTACACAACCCTGAGACTCATCTTCTCACAGACAGTCACAAAACACCAAGGAACCCATTCAAAGAATCAACATCAAACCCCCTTCCCCTCCCATACCAAAAAAAAACAAATTGCCCCCCTAGCATGCAGAATAAAGTGTAACAGCGAGGGTGCAGACAATAAGGTGCGAGGTCACGATGAGTTCGATTGTGAGGCCAAGAGAATCCATTAACTATAGACCAGTTCTACGTTGATGGTGGGGAGAGTTTTAGGATGAGTCAGGAAAAGAATTTAAACATTGAGAATTTATTTATTTTTGCACTGTTTCAGACTTGCGCCATTCTATTTTTTTTTGGTGCATCTATAGTTGAGCCAGCCTCCCCTCCGCGGATTCGGTCTACACTTCTTGCTGCCAGCATTATTAAAGACCCCCACCCACCCCGGACATTCTCTCTTCCCCCTCTCCCCTCGGACAGAAAGTACAGAATCCCACCAGGCTTGACAACGGTATCTATCCTGCAGGACAGTGACGGACTCCTAACTGCCTCAGTCAGGCACGCAGCAACAAAGACTCCCGGGCATTCTCTCTTCTTCCCTCGGACAGAAGATACAAAAGCACGTGCCAGCAGGCTCACGGACTGCTTCTCTCCCACTCTTCAACGGACCTCTAGTACAAGAAGATGGATCTTGACTCACAATCTACCTCATTATTATCTTGCATTTATCGTTTACCTGCACCTCGGTAGCTTTTACACTTTATAAAACCATAAGATATAGGAGCAGAATTTGCCCCATCGAGTCTGCTCCACCATTTCCTCATCACTTCCCTCTCAGCCCCAATCTCCTGCCTTCTCTCCAGATCACTTCATGCCCTGACTAATCAGGAATCTATCAACCTCTGACTTAAATATACCCAATGACTCAGCCTCCACAGCTGCCTGTGGCAACGAATTCCACACATTCACCACCCTCTGGCTAAAGAAACTCCTCACCTCCGTTCTAAAGGGACATCCCTCTGTTTTGAAGCTGTGCCCTCTGGTCCTAGACTCCCCCACCGAAAGAAACATCCTCTCCACATCCAGTGTATTTGGGCCCTTCAATATTCGACAGGTTTCAGTGAGATTCCCTTCTCATTCTTCGAAATTCCAGCGAGTACAGGGCTAGAGGTCAAAGTTTAACAGGCAACTTTGGCTGCAGGATTATTTTGAAGTGCATTTCAAAGTAAGTTTCATTATCCAAATACATATATGTCACCATATAGGCATCCGTTAATCTCATGAGACCATGGATTTGTGCCTTGGAAAGTTTCCAGGGTGCAGGCCTGGGCAAGGTTGTATGGAAGACCAGCAGTTGCCCATGCTGCAAGTCTCCCCTCTCCACGCCACCGATATTGTCCAAGGGAAGGGCACTAGGACCCATACAGCTTGGCACCAGTGTCGTCGCAGAGCAATGTGTGGTTAAGTGCCTTACTCAAGGACACAACACGCTTCCTCAGCCAAGGCTCGAACTAGCGACCTTCAGATCACTAGACGAACGCCTGTATATGTCACCATATTCGGCCCTGAGATTCATTTTCCTGTGGGCTTACTCAACAAATCTATAGAATATTAACTCTAACATGATCAATGAAAGATCAACCAGAGTGCAGAAGACAACAAACTATGCAGATGCAAATAGAAATAAGTAATGAGAACATGAGATAATGATGCTACTGGTTTCCCTTAATCTAATGATGATTTGATTGACATAAACCGTATGCAGGACAAGCTTTTCACTGTGTCTGGGTACAAGACGACTGAGTGCTCAAGTGAGCGAGGGATTTGATCACGTCGAACAATGAACCGGTCTGATGAAAGGCCAGTTGCAAGGGGAACGGGGAGGGGGATCCTCTCTGTACTGTGTGTATGGGTGGGTGGGACAAGGAATCGTACCCCCACTCCTCTGACCCTCTTCCTTTTGTCTTGCAGGGGCCGGAGGATGGGTGGATGTTGCTGCTGCCACCAACGTGGGCGGGCCCACTGTGCTGGGCTGCTCCTCCTTCCAGCCAAGCCACCGTCGGACGCCCTCTGAGGCCGAGCGATGGCTGCAAGAGGTGGCAAAGGCAGCCCGGGCCCAGCAGCAGCCGGTTTCTGTGCCAGTGGGGCCTCCTGTCGTGCCTGTGGCCCTGGACGCGCCCACCGGCCTCTTCGGTCCACCGCCCCTGCAGCCGGCCTTTGTGCCCATGGCAACCTTCCCGCCACCAGTTGGGGGGCTGGCCAATGGCCTGGCGTTCCCCTCCGCTAGCGTGCCCGTGGTGGGCATCACCCCCTCGCAAATGGTGGCCAATGCTTTTGGCAGCGCTCAGGTTTCGCACGGCTCGCAGGCTTCCAGCGTCAAGGTCCCCTCCTTCCCGCCGGCCTTCGGGCTCACCTCCTCCTCCTCCACTCCTACTGCCATCCTCCAACCCACTGCCGCCCGGCAACCCAACGGCACGGGGGCTGCCATCTCCTGCCAGCCAGCCACTGCTGCTTCGCTAGGCCAGGGACCCTGGCTGCCCGAGAACCCGGCCCAGGAGGCCGACCGCTTTGAAGCCCAGTGGGCCGCCCTGGAGTCCAAGAGCCAGCCGCGGGCCACCGCCCTGCCCACCAACCCCTTCACCGCCGACCTGCAGAAGACCTTCGAGATCCAGCTCTGAGAGAGGCCCCGGCCCTGCCGTCCGAACTGCAGAACCACTGAGAAGGAACACTTGGAATTTCCTCCCACCTCTCTGCGCCAGGCGCCCATCGAGAGAAGGCCAGCCCCACTGTCTGCGCCCCCACCCCCTCTGTGGAAGGTCCAGTACAAACCTTGAGCTGTGGGAGGAGACCCACCCCACCCACCCCTCCCTCTGCTTCTCCTCTCCCTCCTCCCCCCCATCCCTCCTCCCACCCTCAAGTATCCCTTCTAAATAGTGGCCTCACTGTAGTGAGAATGTTGGGCACACCCTTGGAATCTGCGTGGGAAGCTTGACCCCGGCTTGGCAGCAGCAACTGCAGCTTCCCGCTTCTCCACGCCCACCCCCATTAGCTCCGCCATTCTGGGAACCGGTGGGCTGGGATTCATGCACTTAGACAGAAGCCTAAGTCTTTCCTTCCCTCCAAGCCCTGCCCCCACATTCTTGCACCTTACTGCAGAAATCTAGACAATTCTGTCAGCTTTGAAATTTCGCACAAAGAGAGAGCTTATTTTCCTCTTTAAGCCCTCCTGGTGGCTCTTTTAATCCTTTCAAAGAATTTTAAAATCCAGATCACATGCTGCCAAGTTAACTGCCTACCAAAGGCCCGATCTGAGCTAAGCAGAGCCAGGTGATTTCGTTGCAGTGTATTCTAAGTGTGAAAGGGTTGAAGTTAGGAGGGAAGTAGAGGCTTTTGGCCTGTTGGCTTGTGGTTGTACATCCACTGGCTTTGGAGCTAAGGTTATCTGCTGGCAGGCTGGGGGTCTCCCATGATAGTTCTCCCAGGAGACAGGGCCAAAACAGAAACGGGCAACCAATTTCCTCGTGGCTGTTTCTTTGGGATGAAAACAGAACACTGGAAAGGCTCGGTAACAGTGGGAAAGATGAAAGACCATTGTCCTGAGCCAAAAACTCTGCTTCTGTCCTACACAGATGCTGCCTGATCTGCTAAGTATTTCTGGCATTTTATTTCAGAATCTCAACATCTGCAGATTTGCTTTTTGATTTTCAATTTGCATCTTTGAGATTTGGCCCAAGTTATCTCAGCCTGATTTGGTCCGGCCTGGTGATGCCCACTGAAGTCCAAACATGCAGGTAGCTATGGTGATCACAGATTTTGACCTCTGAGGCAGGAAAGTATATGACACTTTTCCTTTAAAATTAAGATAGTGTAGAGATATTCTATATTCTAAGGTATTTTGGTAAAAATATATATATTTACTAAGGTTTTTGACTTTTTTTTTAAAAAAAATGACTCTCAGAGAAAACTTGACCACAACATAAGTATGGACTCTCCAATTTCTGAAAAGCTATGCAACTGAACACTAGACATGGGAGACCAGCATGGAAAGCCTCAGTCCAGTCCAGGGACCAGAAAGGCCCTACCTTCCTTCTAGCATCCTTCCTGCTCTCAGGATGTCCAAAAGCAGCCAACAGGAAGCCTGGTTGTTACTGTAAGGTGGGTGGTTGGTTGAGTTGAGATGGTAGAGAGAAGGCCCGTGGTTTTTCTCCCCTCTAGTTTTGAGGAACGTGCCCATTTGCTGTTCCCTCCTCAGCCAATGCTTCATCAAGGCTTTCCTCTACCTCACAGAGTTAAAATAGTTCACTTGTTCGTCCACCGTCTCTCGTTACCCCCGAATGGACCATAGTGTTGTGACAGCAAATGGCCTTACCTAATCCACTGTTAGTTTAATCATCGAGATCAAATTCCCCAGCCAGGGGTGATAAGGAACACTTGGCCAGACTTCGAGTTAGACAATAGACAATAGGTGCAGGAGTAGGCCATTCAGCCCTTCGAGCCAGCACAGTTACTCCCTGCTGATGGATCTCTCTTTATCTTCTGATCCTTGGGCTTCCTCTGAGAGTCAGGAATGATAAGCAGAATTCCAAAATTTCAGTGTATTTTAGAGTACAAACATACAAATAAGAGCCAATAAACGACGGTAAAGGGTGTGAGACAAAGGAATAAGGATGGCACCTCTGAAAAATCCATCACTTTAATAGATAAGGGAAATTCCTTAGATAGGAATAAACTAGTTAATAGGCTACATGACTAATTACATCATGTGGGTAATTCTTAGCCAATAAAAAAAATGAGAAAGGTGATAAACCGTTAGTTTAGCTGCTATACCGTTTTCTGCCAGTGAGTGTGAAAAATACACGAATTTGTTAAAAAGTACAATTCTTATAAAAAGTATTATTTTAAAACAACAGTGGTTTCCAACACTGCCAAAACAAGGACCCTTGTAATTGAGGGAACAATGTGGAATTATGTGATGCAAACTCCACTCAGAAACACAATAGAATCAACAGAAGTCCTTATCCAAACAGGTCAGACATCAACCAATATACAAAAGACCAAAAACAGTGCAAATATGAAATGAAAGAGAAAGATAATAAATCAATATGCAATGAATAGAATAATTATAATGCCTGTTGTCATTACATCAAGAGGGGTTCAGCTCACCCCAAAGGAAATCCAGATGTGAATCCGATTAACCACCCATTAGAGTAGCAGCCCTGTGGTCTGAGATGGTGTAACAGCCCGGGCAAGGAGATGATTCTTAAGGGGCATCTTATGGGAGGAGAGGTTTGGAGAGTGAATTCTCTAATTGTGGAGTAATACTGCACATTACAGGCCCCTCGGTCCACAATGCTGTACCAGCCCTGCTCATGATCAGCCTCACCCTTCCCTCCCACACAGCATTCCATTTTTCTACCACCCACGAGCCTATCTAAGAGTCTCTTAAATGTCCCTAATGCCTCCATCACCACCCCTAGCAATGCGTTCCATGTAAAGAACAATTTCCCTATACTGTACTTTCCTCCAATCACATTGAAATTTTTCCCACTCATATTAGCCATTTCAACTGGGGGAGTCTCTGTCTGTCCACTTGATTTCTTCCTCTGTCAAGTCATCGGAGGTGAACAGATTTCAGACGACTGGGGATGATGAGAACAAGAGGTAGAAGAATTTAAAAGCAAGAATGAGAATTTTAAATGGTTTAGACCATAAGACATAGGAGTAGAGTTAGGCAATTTGGCCCATCACGTCTGTTCCACCATTTAATCATGGCTGATCCTTTTCTTTCCCCCCTCCTCAGTCCCACTCCCCAGTTTAGGAAAATCAACGGGCAGCTCTGCTTCTCGGAGTTCAGTCTGGGTTCATTTTAAGCTGAGGTTTGGTGTCCAGGCTGTAGGTGATGTTGTGAAGGCCCAGGCAGGAGCAAAGCCTTGGGACATTCTCCCCTTCCCATGACACTTCCTCCTTCCTGATTATATTGCACAATTGAACATTTGCACTTTCCTTCCGTTTAATAATTTACAAGCCCTCTATTAGAAGCAATTTCTTTTGCCTGATGAATATTGATGAGGAAGTTAATAAGACCGGTTGCCATGGTTACAGTCTACTGTCTGCGTAGGCCAATTCCTTGCTGTAATGTTTACAGGGGCAGCTCGTTGGCTTTTGTTCAGTGGAAGTTTGCCTGTTAATGTTTGTGGCAGCCGGTCAGTTGCTCCTGGTTCATTTCCCAGCCCCTGCTAACCGGCCTTGATGCCTGCTCCCAATACACTGCCTTTATGAGCAGACTGGGAGAAAATGAGGAGGAGGCAGATAAGAATTTGAAAGATCAGTGGGTGGGGATTAAGGGATGTGGATTTCGAGGAGGCCTGGGGCAGATCTGTCACACGTACCCTGAAAGGCCAGAAGGGCCAAGTGGCCTCCCCTACTCCTAGAACAGCACACACCAATCGGCTGGAAGGAATCAGCCGGTCGAGCAGCGTCTGTGGAAGGAATGTCCATTGGCCTGGCTGTCAGTTCCAGATAGCAGTCACTCTCTGGGACAAAGAAAAATTTACCCCTCAAATCCCCTTCAGAGTTCCTTCATCTCACCTGAAATCTAAATCCTTTTATTTCTGTACCCCTAGCATAGGGAAACATCTCTGACTATCCATCTAATCTAAAGATTAAGATTAGCTGTATTTGGTACAGTGAAGTGCACCGTTTCCATCAACAGCCAACACAGTCCAAGAATGTGCTAGGAGATGGCCCACATGTGGCCATGCTTCTAACATAGTATGCCCATAACTTATCCCAACCTGGGCAAACGTGGGAGGAAACCAGAGCACCCGGAGGAAACCTACACAGTCATGGGGGCTCCTTTGAGGTAGTGGCAGGAATTGAACTCGGGAGGCTGGCACTGTAAAGTGTTCTGCTAACCACTACACTGCCTGACATCTTGTGTCAGATCACCCCTCAGCTTCCTGGGCTCTGGGAAAGACGAGCCCAGCCTCATTCAATCTCTTCACGACTGTTTCCTATTGCCTTCTTCTGGGCAGTGTCCTTACAAGACGGATGACCCCAGCCATTATCAATACTCTCCAGAGATTGTCTGCCTGGCGTCAGTGGTCGCATAACCAGGACTTGTGATGTGCACCAGCTGCTCATACGACCATCCGCCACCTGCTTCCATGGCTTCACGATCGGGCGGCTAAGCAGGTGTTGCACCTTGCCCAGGGTGACCTGCAGGCTAGCAGAGGGAAGGAGCGTCTTAAACTTCCATTGGTAGAGACACATTTCCAACCCAGACTAATTCAATGCACCTTCACTTCATAACCAAGCTCTAGTAGAACTCTGGCTGCTTCCAATAATTTCATACCTCCCCTGATAGCGCCCCCTACCTGTTGCTGATGCCACACAAACTTCTTAAATAATTATAACCACTTATAGTTTATAAATCCATATTACTGTTTTTTTTAAAGTACAAGTAATATATTGCTTTAAATTAATTTTTTTTTTTAAAGACCTACCTTTACTAAAGTCACACAGGATCAGCCACTGAAAGGTGGCATCTGGGTGTAGTTCTAAAGTGAAGGCAGCCAGCGGCCTGCATTGTTCCAGGGTTTGGCACAGAGGGTGGGGGCAGCTGGACTGAGGGGGAGAGGGTTGTAAAAGTTCAAGCGCTGGGTAGAGGATTCCAGAGGTTGAGATGCAGGTTACCTAGGGGTGGCCAGGTGATCTGCCCAGAGAAAGGCCATTAAGGTACAGGAGCAGAGTTAGGCCTCTCAGCCTGTTGAGTCTGCCATTCTGTCTTAGCCTCGGGGGGCTTTTCCCTCTGCCCTCTGTGTCCCCATCAGCAGGCAGTTCACAAAGTGCTGCCTCTCGCATGGATGTTCTGCACAGCTGTTTTGTCCTTCTGTATCATCCTACCACCCCTCCCCCCACCCCCCCCCGCCGCCCTTCCGGCCAACCATGTCCCTCGCTACCCTCCCAATCAACCGTGACCGTCCGCCCTCAGCACCGGGAGGGACAATGTGAGCCAGAACCTCCCTCCCATCCCGCCTAGGTAGCGCTGACCCATCTAGGAAGTGCCCTGATCCGTCCTCAGTGCTGTGAGGGGTGGCGTTACTCCTGTCCTGGCAGAACGCGTAGTTCCCACTGGCGAAGTGGGACACAGCAGGACAGGGCATACCAGGCGCAGCGTGGGGAGCATCTTACCCGTGGGACTGACGTGGAAGCGCAGAACCCATCTGCCATGCGATATTCCAGCCCTGGAGAAGTGGACATGTATGTTGGGGGGGAGGTGGCGGCGGAGGAAAGAGAACAGAGGAGGCCAGTTCAATGTGGCACCACCCTGTTTTCAAAAAAAAACACAAAACTATTCCTAGTTCGATTCCGGCCATTGGCGGCGTTGAGAGTCCGTCCAGAGGAGAGGATTCTCTAGAGGTCCATTCAAGGGATACCCCGGTTTCCCATGCCTTATGTCTTAATATTACCTGGCGGAGATAAGGGAGCATTTGGTAAGCCAGGATCTCACACCCACCTGTGTTACATTTCCATGCATGGGGAAATATTGCATTGTGGGGTTTTAAATTAATGCCAAATTCTTATTTTATATGTATTAATATATATTTGAAATAGTTATTGTTTATTAAGCTCGAAGTAATAGCAATCATCATCAGAACCAGGAGGTGAGTTCATGGCAGAAGTTCAATCTTTGAAGATAGTCTCATCTTTTGGGAAATTGTCTGGTTCGCCAAGAAATGCTCTGACCTCTATACACTACCAGGGTTTACAATTAGGGCCGGGACCAATCACCCATCGTGTCTGCCTGCCAATGCTTCACCCTCTTACAGACAGGATGGTGGGACCAAAACTCCTCGCTCCATCCCCAAATCATTTACCTTATTTTGACTTGTCTCCTGTCCTTCTCCGAGCAATTGGGTGGCATTTGTGTCAGTGTCCCTGGGCTGGGCTGTTTCTCATTGAGTTAATAGAGTCATAGAAAAGTACAGCACAGAAATAGGCCTTCAGCCCATCTAATCCATGCCAAAACCATTTAAGTGGTCTACTCCCAGTAACTTGCACCGGGACCATACCCCTCCACACCCCTATCATCCATGTACCTATTCAAACTTTGCTTAAATGTTGAAATCGAGCTCGCATTCGCTACTTGTGCTGGCAGCTCATTCCATTCTGTCAACGCCCTCTGAGTGAAGAAGTTTCCCCTCCTGCTGCTCTTTAACCTTTCCCCCTGAACCCATGGTCTCTAGTTGCAGTCCCACCCATAATGGCAAGTTGATCTGCAACAACTTCCAATGGCCCTGTGGAATCTCCGCAATTAAATAAAAACCTCTCCATCCTTGCAGATCCAAATCCTGTCTGGTTCCAGTTGGAAGGCAGCTTTGTCCACATCTCCGCCCACCCCCTCACACTGCAGCCTCTCTGGTACCATGCAGGAATAAAACTCCAAATAGAGTTCTCCACTCAAATGATGGACGCAGAAAATACATTCAATATGCAGATGGGTATGTGGCTGCAATCCGTCTTCTCCCTCATTCACAGCACAACTCTCATTCAGATTCACATTTACTCAGCACTTGTACATCAAACCCTACAGTGAAAGGCTTCATTTGCATCAACAGCCAAAGCTGGGCCGGGGGCAGCCCAGAAGTGTCACCGCACGTTCCAGCATCGACGCACCTTGCCCGCAGTGTTCGGCAGACCTCCAACCCCAGGCGAAACAAGCCTGTTTCACCCTCCCACCCAGTCGCACTCACAGTCCGTGGCCCTGGGACTCGTCAGGCACTTTATTCTGCGCCCTCCCCAATGCCCCTTCCGCCCTACAACCTCCTAGGTAATTGACATTTGGAAATTTGCAGTCCTCTGTGCCGTTGCTGTGCACTGCAGAGTGCTGGAGATGTCCCTCAGAGTTGTTACAGGACTGTGGGTGGAGAGGGGATGAATTTTCACTCCCCCATTCCCCAAATTCACATTCCTTTCCATTCATCCCATCAAGTCCATGCCCACTCTCAGAGCAATCACATTCAGCTACTAATTGCCCCCACCCCACAAGATATATTCACTCACCCACACACTGGAATGTGCAACAGTACAAGGCTTTCTGCCGTTGATGTTGTGTCAACCTTTAATCTGCTCTAAGGTCAACCTGACCCTTCCCTCCCACACAGTGTCCCTTTTTCTATCATCCATGTGCCTATGCAAGCAACAGCAAAGCCCCAAAGAGAGACGATGGTCTACAGTCCATCAGAAGCTAACTGTTCATTCCGGCCTTCCTCAGGCTCCCTCTCTCACTGAGAAGGGAGGGACGGATGTCACTCCTTCCACAGCGAGAGGAGGGGCAAACAGTCGCTGTTTTGATGTTACAGTCACAGTCTGAAGCCTCGTCTTTATTTCAAGTTCCCTGACTTGAGAATCAGCACCAAACTCTCACTCACCATCGAGAGAGAGAGAGAATGATTGCTCACCGAGCCCTCTCACTGTCAAATGCCACACCACTTCGATTGGGAAGACTTACTAGAACTAAAACACGACTAAGCCAAGAGTATCGCCAGACAATTTTTCAAAATGTACTATCGGTGAATTCATGAAGATATTTAAAATCCTTTAACCTCTTAGTATTAGCTTTACTTGACCATACTTTTTTTTTGTTAAAAATGACCAAGTACTGTATTTAAGGGCCTGCAAATCCATTTGCTGTTAATCTTCAGTGGTGGACATGGCCCATGTCATATTATGGGCATCTGTACCGGGCTTTGTGTTTAACCTGTGGATATGTTCCAATAAACTGATTTACCATACAACACTAACTCTGTGTCTGTGCTGGCTTCATCGTTAGCTCTTGCACCCTGGAATCAGAGAGAGAGAGATACGGCATGGAATTGATACCACATCAACTATCGAGTCCTCATTTCTACACACTTACCTTTAACTGCTTTCTTTTCCCTCAATCTCGATTCTACCACTCACCCGTGCACTAGTTATAGAATCATAGCGCACTACTGTGAGAAACAGGCCCTTTGGCCTATACTGAATTTTGTATCTGCCTGCTCCCATCGACTTGCACCAGGTCCATAGCCCTCCCCATCTCTCCCATTCATGTATCCAGCTCTTAAATGCTGAAATTTAACTCCCATCCACCACTTCTGCTTTCACACTCTCAGATGAGGTTTCTGTAACCATATAACAATTACAGCATGGAAACAGGCCATCTCGGCCCTTCTAGTCTGTGCCGAACTCTTACTCTCACCTAGTCCCACCGACCTGCACTCAGCCCATAACCCTCCATTCCTTTCCTGTCCATATATCTATCCAATTTAACTTTAAATGACATCGAACCTACCTCAACCACTTCTGTTGGAAGCTCGTTCCACACAGCTACCACTCGGAGTAAAGTTCCCCCTCATGTTACACCTAAACTTTTGCCCCCTAACTCTCAACTCATGTCCTCTTGTTTGAATCTCCCCCACTCTCAATGGAAAAAGCCTATCCACATCAACTCTATCTATCCCCCTCATAATTTTAAATACCTCTATCAAGTCCCACCTCAACCTTCTACGCTCCAAAGAATAAAGACCCAACTTGTTCAAACTTTCTCTGTAACATTAGGTGATGAAACCCAGGCAACATTCTAGTAAATCTTCTCTGTACTCTCTCAATTTTGTTGAGATCTTTCCTATAATTTGGTGACCAAAGCTGTACACAATACTCCAAATTTGGCCTCACCAATGCCTTGTACAATTTCAACATTACATCCTAACTCCTATACTCAATGCTCTGATTTATAAAGGCCAACATACAAAAGCTTTCTTCACCACCCTATCCACATGAGATTCCACCTTCAGGGAACTATGCACCATTATTCCTAGATCCCTCTGTTCTACTGCATTCTTCAATGCCCTACCATTGCAGGGATTGGAGCAGGGGGCAGGGATTCAAGTTTTTGGATCATTGGGACCTCTTTTGGCGCAGGCGTGACCTGTACAAAAAGGACGGGTTGCACTTGAATCCTAGGGGGACCAATATCCTGGCAGGGAGATTAGCGGGGGCTACTGAGGTGACTTTAAACTAGAAAGGTTGGGGGGTGGGAATCAAATTAAAGAGGCTAGGCGTGAGGAGGTTAGTTCACTACAGGGGGATGGGAACCAGTGCAGAGAGACAGAGGGGTGTAAAGTGAGGGTAGAAACAAAAAGTACTATGGAGAAAAGTAAAAGTGGCAGGCCGACAAATCCAGGGCAAGCATTAAAAAGGGCCACTTTTCAGCATAATTGTAAAAGGACTAAGAGAGTTGTAAAAGAGTGCCTGAAGGCTTTGTGTGTCAATGCAAGGAGCATTCGTAATAAGGTGGATGAATTGAAAGTGCAGATTGTTATTAATGATTATGATATAGTTGGGATCACAGAGACATGGCTCCAGGGTGACCAAGGATGGGAGCTCAACGTTCAGGGATATTCAATATTCAGGAGGGATAGACATGAAGGAAGGGGAGGTGGGGTGGCGTTGCTGGTTAAAGAAGAGATTAACGCAATAGAAAGGAAGGACATAAGCCGGGAAGATGTGGAATCGATATGGGTAGAGCTGCGTAACACTAAGGGGCAGAAGACGCTGGTGGAAGTTGTGTACAGGCCACCTAACAGTAGTAGTGAGGTCGGAGATGGTATTAAACAGGAAATTAGAAATGTGTGCAATAAAGGAACAGCAGTTATAATGGGTGACTTCAATCTACATGTAGATTGGGTGAACCAAATTGGTAAAGGTGCTGAGGAAGAGGATTTCTTGGAATGTATGCGGGATGGTTTTTTGAACCAACATCTCGAGGAACCAACTAGAGAGCAGGCTATTCTGGACTGGGTTTTGAGCAATGAGGAAGGGTTAATTAGCAATCTTGTCATGAGAGGCCCCTTGGGTAAGAGTGACCATAATATGGTGGAATTCATTAAGATGGAGAGTGACATAGTTAATTCAGAAACAAAGGTTCTGAACTTAAAGAGGGGTAACTTTGAAGGTATGAGATGTGAATTAGCTAAGATAGACTGGCAAATGACACTTAAAGGATTGACGGTGGATATGCAATTGCAAGCATTTAAAGGTTGCATGGATGAACTGCAACAAATGTTCATCCCAGTTTGGCAAAAGAATAAATCAAGGAAGGTAGTGCACCCGTGGCTGACAAGAGAAATTAGGGATAGTATCAATTCCAAAGAAGCAGCATACAAATTAGCCAGAGAAAGTGGCTCACCTGAGGACTGGGAGAAATTCAGAGTTCAGCAGAGGAGGACAAAGGGCTTGATTAGGAAGGGGAAAAAAGATTATGAGAGAAGACTGGCAGGCAACATAAAAACGGACTGTAAAAGCTTTTATAGATAAGTAAAAAGGAAAAGACTGGTAAAGACAAATGTAGGTCCCCTGCAGGCAGAAACAGGTGAATTGATTATGGGGAGCAAGGACATGGCAGACCAATTGAATAATTACTTTGGTTCTGTCTTCACTAAGGAGGACATAAATAAACTTCCAGAAATAGTAGGGGACAGAGGGTCCAGTGAGATGGAGGAACTGAGCGAAATACATGTTAGTAGGGAAGTGGTGTTAGGTAAATTGAAGGGATTGAAGGCAGATAAATCCCCAGGGCCAGATGGTCTGCATCCCAGGGTGCTTAAGGAAGTAGCCCAAGAAATAGTGGATGCATTAGTGATAATTTTTCAAAACTCGTTAGATTCTGGACTAGTTCCTGAGGATTGGAGGGTGGCTAATGTAACTCCACTTTTTAAAAAAGGAGGGAGAGAGAAACCGGGGAATTATAGACCAGTTAGCCTAATGTCGGTGGTGGGGAAACTGCTGGAGTCAGTTATCAAGGATGTGATAACAGCACATTTGGAAAGCGGTGAAATGATCGGACAAAGTCAGCATGGATTTGTGAAAGGAAAATCATGTCTGACGAATCTCATAGAATTTTTTGAGGATGTAACTAGTAGAGTGGATAGGGGAGAACCAGTGGATGTGGTATATTTGGATTTTCAGAAGGCTTTTGACAAGGTCCCACACAGGAGATTAGTGTGCAAACTTAAAGCACACGGTATTGGGGGTAAGGTATTGGTGTGGGTGGAGAGTTGGTTAGCAGACAGGAAGCAAAGAGTGGGAATAAACGGGACCTTTTCAGAATGGCAGGCGGTGACTAGTGGGGTACCGCAAGGCTCGGTGCTGGGACCCCAGTTGTTTACAATATATATTAATGACTTGGATGAGGGAATTAAATGCAGCATCTCCAAGTTTGCGGATGACACGAAGCTGGGTGGCAGTGTTAGCTGTGAGGAGGATGCTAAGAGGATGCAGGGTGACTTGGATAGGTTGGGTGAGTGGGCAAATTCATGGCAGATGCAATTTAATGTGGATAAATGTGAAGTTATCCACTTTGGTGGCAAAAATAGGAAAACAGATTATTATCTGAATAGTGGCCGATTAGGAAAAGGGGAGGTGCAACGTGACCTGGGTGTCATTATACACCAGTCATTGAAAGTGGGCATGCAGGTACAGCAGGCGGTGAAAAAGGCAAATGGTATGCTGGCATTTATAGCGAGAGGATTTGAGTACAGGAGCAGGGAGGTACTACTGCAGTTGTACAAGGCCTTGGTGAGACCGCACCTGGAGTATTGTGTGCAGTTTTGGTCCCCTAATCTGAGGAAAGACATCCTTGCCATAGAGGGAGTACAGAGAAGGTTCACCAGATTGATTCCTGAGATGGCAGGACTTTCATATGAAGAAAGACTGGATGAACTGGGCTTGTACTCGTTGGAATTTAGAAGATTGAGGGGGGATCTGATTGAAACCTATAAGATCCTAAAGGGATTGGACAGGCTAGATGCAGGAAGATTGTTCCCGATATTGGGGAAGTCCAGAACGAGGGGTCACAGTTTGAGGATAGAGGGGAAGCCTTTTAGGACCGAGATTAGGAAAAACTTCTTCACACAGAGAGTGGTGAATCTGTGGAATTCTCTGCCACAGGAAACAGTTGAGGCCAATTCATTGGCTATATTTAAGAGGGAGTTAGATATGGCCCTTGTGGCTACGGGGATCAGTGGGTATGGAGGGAAGGCTGGGGCGGTTCTGAGTTGGATGATCAGCCATGATCATAATAAATGGCGGTGCAGGCTCGAAGGGCCGAATGGCCTACTCCTGCACCTATTTTCTATGTTTCTATGTTTCTATTTACCATGTATGTCCTATTTTGATTAGTCCTACCAAAATGTAGCACCTCACATTTATCAACATGAAACTCCCTCTGCCATCTTCCAGCCCACTCTTCTAACTGGCCTTAATCTCACTGCAAGCTTTGAAAACCTACTTCATTATTCACAACTCCACCTATCTTAGTATCATCTGCATACTTACTAATCCAGTTTACCACCCCATCATCCAGATCATTAATATATATGACAAGCAACATTGGACCCAGTACAGATCCCTGAGGCACACTACTAGACACCGGCCTCCAATCTGACAAACAGTTATCCACCACTACTCTCTGGTTTCTCCCATCCAGCCACTGCTGAATCCATTTTACTACTTCAATATTAATATCTAACGATTGGACCTTCCTAACTAACCTTCCGTGTGGAACCTTGTCAAAGGCCTTACTGAAGTCCATATAGACAACATCCATTGTCAACTTTCCTAGTAACCTCTTCAAAAAATTCAATAAGATTTGTCAAACATGACCTTCCACGCACAAATTCATGTTGACTGTTCCTAATCAGACCCTGTCTATCCAGATAATTATATATACCATCTCTAAGAATACTGTGCTGGCCCTATAACCTGTTTTAAGATCAATTTAACCCTTCCCTCCTACATTGCCCTCCATTTTTTCTCTCATCCATCTGTCTGTCTAAGAGTTTCTTAAATGTACCTAATGTATCTGCCTCTACCACCACCCCTGGCAGGGTGTTCCACACATCCACCACTCCCTGTGTAGTAAACTTACCTCTGACATCCCTCATATGCTTTCCTCCAATCATCTTAAAATTATGCCCCCTTGTTTTAGCCATTTCCACCTTGAGAAATAGTCTCCACTCGATCTATGCCTTTCATCACCTTGTACATCTCTATCAACTTACTTCTCATCTTCCTTCACTCCGAAGAGCAAAGCCCTCGCTTAGTCAACCTATCTTTGTAAGTCATGCTCTCTAATCCAGACAGGATGTGGTAAATCTCCTCTGCACCCTCTCTAAATCTTCCACACCCTTCCTATATTGAGGCCAAAGGGCCAGTACTATGCTGTTATGTTTGATATTCAGGAAACTCCCTGCCCTGATCTACCCCTCATCTACCATATTCCGTGAAATTTGCACTGCCCCAGATGTTCTTTGCACCCGCCCCCTCTGTTCAGAAGATGTTTCTATCCAACATGTTCCATTCTGCTCCATTTTGGAATGTTTTCCTTGTCGTTTGTCTGTCTCCAACCCCAGCTATTTCCTGGATTTTCCAATTTGCAGAATTCCCATTGGAATCTGTTTACGGGTTTCCGGAGGTCAAGTTGATACATGTGGTATTCTTCTGGTCAACACGGATCTCGCACACACAAGAACTGCGTGCGTGTGCAAGTGTTCGTCAACGGTAGTGTTTCATTCAGTTCAAGTTTAATTGTCATTTAACCACAGCCAAATGAGGCAGCGTTACCCCGGGGTCAAGGTGCAAAACACAGTACCAACAGTCACACACAGCACAAAGCACACACAGGATAGCAAGCACAAATGGTCTACACAGAGCTTGCACACTCAACAAGAACTGTTCTTGAATGCATGTGCTAACATGCATTTGTACACTTGGTACACACACAAGTGCTCACACAGGCACAGCTGCACGTTCTTACGCTCCTGCACACCAACACTCAAGGATCAACTTTACTTGCCACGTACATTTACATGTATTAGGAAATTACTGTGGCATGTTGGTGAGGGTGCAGCATGCAACACAAAATGACATTCAACTATTATAAAGAATTATATAAAACATAAATTAGTTTAAAGTATGGATGTGGAATAAATTGTGCCCAAATACCAACATGTATTTACAGTGTAAACAGCTTTATAAAGAGTGGTTTAAGATGTTTACAGTGCAATGTCCGGGGTAGTAGATAGAGGGGTGTGGAGAGATAACAAGAATGGTTGATCAGATTAACTGCCTAGGGGAAGAAACTTAGAAGATGATGTGAAGTTTTTTTTTGTTTTAACTGACTTTAGGTGCTTTCCAGAAGGGAGCTGTTTCACTACCATCAGCCATGCAAATCCTGGATTTACCGACTTGTTTTCAATGGCAAATGCATTTAGATTAGATGAGCTTTATATGTCACATGTATATCAAAGCTGCATCAGCCACCAGCACAGTCCGGAGATGTGCTGGGAAAAGCTCACAGGCCAGCATAGTGTTGTAACATAAACAGAGACACTGAAGCTAGTGGATACAGAAATGTTTTCTTCAACAAAATGAGACACTTGGAGGAAGAGGCCTCTTGGCCCAAGACTACACAACATTTTTATATGCTATGGATCAAAGGTAACAGCCGGACAATTCTATGTATCTACAATGCTTCCTTTGAATTAGGTATAGTCTTCACACACCTCCTTCTGCACCCCCTCACTCCAGACACCCAGAATGAATGTCAATCAGCATTGTCTGGTTTGCAATTAACTCCAGTCTGCAGCTCCAGGAAAGCTATTGTTCAGAGCTGCATTTTAAATTTAATTTGCAATCCATGTTCAGGTCTGAAGATTGGTCGCCTGGTGAAGTGATATTTGTTGTATACCCTAACTCCAGAAGAATATGCCCTAACACTAGCATGCCCACAACTTACTAACACTAACTTATGGTTCAGCTTAGTTCTTTAGAATATGGGAGGAAACCCACATGGTCACAGAGGCAAGGTACAAACGCCTTATAGACATTGTACAGCAATCGCTGGTGCTGTACAGCAATGCGCTAACTGCTACACCACCATGCCACCTACATGGGCTCTCACTTACCACTGGCATTTCGGGCAGCAATGAAGATCCTCCATCTCTGGCGGTGTTCAGGGCTTCCTTCATCGTGTCAGTAGCTTCCTCTCTGTTTTCACTACTGTCAGTCAAGCACGTCCCGGTGGAGGCTCAGGAATACTGTCACACTCAGATGCAGAAGGATTCTTCAATGCTGTTTCCATAACAATTTTGTTTTACCAGTCATGGTTGTTAGCCCTGAGCTGAACCCCCAAACCTGGATGGCCGGTGGACCATTAGGAAGTATATAGAGAAGCCTTAGGACTCACACCACCAGGTTGAGCAAGACCACGACCTCTGAGTCTGGCGTCGAGAGAGAGCTCTATGCTGGCTGGAGTCAGGTCTTTACGCCTTGGCTCTTGGCAGGGTCACTCATGCCAAACAGGTCAAAGGGTAGAGGGCAGGATAAGAGTGGTCCTGAGACTCCACCCTGCAATTGCAAGAAGACAGTAGAGAAAACCAAAAAGAAGCTACTGACATGCAGGAAGCCCGGAACACCACCAGAGATGGAGAACGTCCATTGCAGCCCAAAATGCCAGCAGTGTAGTAGGCAGACAGGTTGACATCTTAACCCCAATATCCACCGTACACACTGCCAGCACAAACACTCAGAAACTGCTCCAATGCTATGTTTGAATAGAAGAAGATTTGAATAGAAAAATCGGAAAGTGTTATTTTATATCCTTCAAAGCACCTTGCAATGGCAAGAAATTGATCAGAGTATGTGCACTTTCATACAACAGTCCTGTGTAGTACTAGCCTTTCGGCCCACAATATTGTGCTGATCTTTTAAGATTCAACGTTGCGAAGTACATTTATTATCAAAGTATGTATGCAGTACACAACCCTGACATTCGTCTTCCCACAGACAGCCATGAAACAAACACCATGGAACCAACCCATTCAAAGAAAAACATCAAGCTTCCTCCACACTCAAAAGGCAACAGAAAAAAATGGTGAAAACACAGGATATAAACCACAAAATCAAAAGACATATTCAGTTCAGCTCAGTGTTCGTTACCTGTAGGCTGCCCTGATTCAAAATTACCCAAACTACAAACGAAAAAAAAAGGAGTGACCAGAAAATCTAGAAACACGTAATAACTTGAATTAAGAGTCCAATCCACATTCCGTGTCGATTAAACCTTCCTCCAGCACCTTCCCCTGGCAGCATCGTGGGAGAGAGAGACCATCACGGGCAGACCCCTTCCCCTGGCAGCAGAGAGCGTGAAGCTGGTAAATGGCACTGACCACTCGCTTGCCCTCCACACCCACCTTGACGATTTTAATCTTCCTTGGCTCTTTAATCAGCGAGAGGTCAAGTCGATCCTGGGCTGAAGCTCCATGTCCTGGGTTCCTGGCTCCATGACACACACTTTGCCCACAGCGTCGAGCTGCCCTCTCGGAGAGAGCAAGGTGCCAGATCGCCCAATTGGCTCGAAGTGTCACCATCGGAATGTAGGTGTACGTGCTCCAGCAGGTGGCAGAAGCACACCTGAGATAAACACGTAAAAGAAATGAAAGCAGTTGCTTCGTGAACAGTCTTGAAGAAGTTGCCTTTGGTAGCAATGCTCAGCAGCTCCATCTTGGTCCGGAAGCCAGGACCACTCTAAGTTCGGTCTAACCTTCCCTCCCACATGGCCCTCCATTTTTCTTTCATCCATGTGCCTAAGAATCTCTGAAATGTCCCTAATGTATTTGCCTCTACCACCACCCAGTCAGTGCACCCCACAGATTCACCACTTTCTGTGTAAAAAAAATCCACCTCTGATACCGCCCCCCCCCATACTTTCTTCCAATCACCTTAAAATTATGCCCCCTTGTATTAGCCCTTTCCACCCTGGGAAAAAGTCTCTGGCTGTCCACTCGATCTATGCCTCTTATCATCTTGTACGTCTCTATCAAGTCACCTCCCATCCTCCTTTGCTCCAAAGAAAAAATCCCTAGCTCACTCATCTTGTTTTCAAACGACACGCTCTCTAATCCAGACCATATCCTGGTAAATCTCCTCTGCACCCTCTCGAAAGCTTCCACATCCTTCCTATAATGAGGCAACCAGAACTGAACACAATACTCCAAGTGTGGGCTAATCAGCTTGATAGAGCTGTAACATTATCTCACAGATCTTGAACTCAATTCTCAGACTAATGAGGGCCAACACAGCAAATGGCCTTCTTAACAACCCTACCGAGGGACTAGGCACGGTCCCACCGCTTTCCAATTCAATAATCAAACAACATTTATTAACTTAATAATAATAAAATGAAATAATCCAATAAATAAATTCCTCAACCCCCTTTCCTTCAGTTTTGGATTCACAAGATGGAGCCTGGTAAATCTCCTCTGCACCCTCTCGAAAGCTTCCACATCCTTCTTACAATGAGGCGACCAGAACTGAACACAATACTCCAAGTGTGGGCTAATCTGTTTAATAGAGCTGTAACATTATCACGGCTCTCGAGCTCAGTCCCCAGACTAATGAAGGCCAATACACCATAAGCTCCTTAACCACCCTTTCAACTTGTACGGCAGCTTTGAGGGGTCTGTGGATGTGGACCCCCAGATCCCTCTATTCCTCCACACTGCTAAGATTCCTGCCATTAACCTGTACTCTGCCTTTAAGTTTGACCTTTCAAAGTGTATCACTTCTCCAGATTAAACTGCACCTGCCTCTTCTCAGCCCAGCTCTGCATCCTGTCAATCCTATAACATAGGAAATGCATTTGCCAATTTGTACACAGCATAGTCCAACATTATTCAACATTGGACCCCACAACCGTCGCGCTCCTGAATCGGTGTGAGTGTTTAACTTCACTCACCTCAACACTGAACTGATCCCACAACCAATGGACCCTACATCTCATCTTCTCAGTATCATCTTCTTCATTCACAGAGCTTGTCTTCTTTTGCACATAACACTAGACAGCAAAGATTTTGCTTCCTGAATATTTTTGGTTGTATCTTGTGGATTTTGGGCTGCTGATCATGAAAATCATCATGAACAACATAGAACATAGAAGAGTATGGCACAGTAACAGGTTACTTTGGCCCACAATGTTGTGCCAAACCAGCTAAAAAGTGAATCAAAAACACAAACATCTACCTACACTAAGTCCACATCCCTCCATCTTCCTCACATCCATGTCTAAATGTCTCTTAAAAGCCTCTAATGTATTTGCCTCTACCACCAGACCAGGCAGCACATTCCAAACATCCACCACTCACTGAGTAAAAAACTTACCCCTTACATCTCCTTTGTACCAACCCCCTCTCACCCTCAATGTATGCCCTCTGGTATTAGACATTTCTACCCTGGGATACAGATACTCTCTGTCCACTCTATCTATGCCTCTCATAATTTCTAAACCTCTATCAGATCTCCCCTCAGCCTGCAGCACTCCAGAGAAAACAACCCAAGTTTATCCAACCTCTCATGACAGCACATGCCCTCTAAACCAGGCAGTATCCTGGTAAACCTCTTCTGCACCCTCTCCGAAGCCTCAACATCCTTCAGTAGTGGGGTGACCATAAAGAACACATTATCTCAGATGTGGCCAAACTAGAACTTTATAGAATTGCAACATAACCTCTTGACTTTCAAACTCCAAGCCTCGATTAATAAAAGCAAGCATTCCACAAGCCTCCTTAACCAGCTTGTCGAGCTGTGTAGCCACTTTCAAGGAATGATGGTCTCTCTGCTCAGCAACACTGTTACAGATCTTGCTCGCAACAGTGTACCGTCTCCTCGCGTTTGCCCTCCTGAGCACGGAGACAGAACGCTGTTAAGGGCAAGGTCCAAGGTGCAGCAGCCCACATCTATCTGGGTTAAACTCCACCTGCTATTTCTCAGCCCACACCTCTTACTGATATACATTGTGCTGTATTCTTTGCCAACCTTCTACACTATCCACAACTCTTGGTATCAGCTGCAAATTTACCAACGCACCCATTTACATTTCATCCAGGTCACTTAGATACATTACACACAGTAGAGGTCCCAGTGCAAATCCCTGTGGAACTCTACTAATTACAGACCTCCAGCTTGAAGAAGTCCCTTCAATCACTTCAACCATTATCCTCTGTCTTCTATGTGCAAGATAGTTCTGAATCAAACAGCCAATTTACCATGGACTCCGTGCATCTTAATCTTCTGGATTAGACTCCCATGAGGGACTTCGTCAAACGCCTTACTATGACGCACCATTTTTTGAAATCGCCTATATTCGTTATTTCAATTCATATTTTAAGTCAGAATAACTGACGCTAAGATTAAGGAAGGCATTTTTTGTTGGTCCACAAATCAAACAGGTCAACAATGACAGGCAATTCTCTGGGACCAGAGAACATCACACGGAAGGCATTCAAGGATGTTGTTGAAGACTATTTTCTAAATAGGGAGTAAATTCAAAAATCCATTTTGAGATTTAGGAGTCCTTGTGCAGGATTCCCTAAAGGTTAATTTGTATGTTGAGTCAGTGGTGAAGAAGACAAATGTGATTTTATCATTCATCTCAAGAAGACTAGGATATAAAAGCAAGGATGTAACGTTGAGGCTTTATAAGGCACTGGTGAGGCCTCACTTGGAGTATTGTAAACAGTTTTGGGACTCTTATTTAAGAAAGGATGTACTGGCATTGGGAGAGGCTTCAGAGGAGGTTCACGAGAATCATTCCAGAAATGAAAGTGTTATTGTATGAGCAGTGATTGAAGGTGCTGGGCCTGTGTCACTGGAATTTAAAAAATGAGGGAGATATCATTGAAGCCTAATGAATGATGAAAGGTCTAGATAGAGTGGATGTGAAGAGGATGTTCCTTTGGTAGGGGAGTCTAGGACCAGACGGTGTTGTTGTTGTTCAGTCGTTAAGTCGAGCCCAACTCTTCGTGACCTCATGGACCATAGGGTCCATAGGGTTTCCATGGCAAGATTCAGAAGTAGATTGCCAGGCCTTCCTTCCACCCAGATACTGCTTGGAAGATACAGATTCCACACACTTGTGTATCAACTAGTTGCGTATGCAGTATGAAAATAAATAAAACAAAATATACAAACCAATATCATAGTGGCAATTTTTGGTGCAAACGTGCTTAACTCCCAAACACATATAGGCTAGACCCTGAAATGAGTTCTCCTCACTCACACTACATAAACAGAGATTAACACGTTCACATTATTCTGCTACATTCACATTGGTCATGAAACAATAAAGTAAGACAAAAATGAACTTTTACAATATATTGCCTTGTGGTTAAAATCAGGAGAAAGACTAACTTACTAGGCCGATAAGGGACTTCGCACAACCATGCTATCCAGTACCCATACCTTATTTGCGAAAATCTAAAGCATCCACATGTAAAACACGTCAAATTACCAATATTCTAGATTTACAAATAAGTTTAAATGAATTTACATTGATATTATCAGATATTATTGGCCTTTCCTCACCATGCCTGTGAAAAGTACTCGACATTTGTTCTAGAACACTGTAACTCTTCTCTCTACTCCACATGTGCATAATGATGTCACCGTTTTCCCTTAAAGGCGCAGGCAGCTATTTTTAGCATTACCAGGGTGAACACGTAAGTGCTCTTTAACAATTAAAAAAAATTCAACGGTCACCTGGTTACAGGGAAACGGACCGTAAGGCCTGATTCTGCTACTATGGTCTTATGGTTTCACCACTCAAAACTCAAAACTGAATTCTTCAAACTTTCGGGCAACTCGCTACCTCAGAACCAGCTAGATCTGCCAATCATCCATCTGGGATTTTGGCTGTTTTCCTGTCTCATCCAGTGCTCCCTGACTTCCTGGGCACATCCTACAGACCTGTTTCTGGCAGCTCACATCATGGAGAAGTCCAACCATCATCGATCTGCATTTGAACCCACCAGATAATGTAGCAAACTCAAGTGCAGGAATCACAGAGACTTCAGCAACTCAAACAAAATAGAAGATTCATTACAGAAATTAAACCACAAAACTAACAAGAGCTCAGACAAACTATACAGAAACTTGAAGAACTGAAATCACCGACGATACACAGAAGAGCTCCGTTTGAGTTTCACCACACAAGGGACCTCAATGACCCAGCAAAGAGGGGCTGGCATCTCCCTGGATACACCCTGGAGCTCGTAGGAATTCAGGGCCAATCAGACAACATAGGTGGCCAGACAAAGCAATAATCCCCAAAGCCAACAATTACAATGCAAGACATTGAAAATACCACACTGACTAAATTATCCCAAATTGAATAAAAGTGATAAATGCAAAGAGAGTTTAACAATCCCCGTGATCCCAAATGAGTCACCTGCAATGCAAAGTGAAAACCAGAGCTGGTCCAAACTCAAACAGTTAGACATAAAAGATTATGAGGTGACACTGGGAAAATACAGTCTACATACTAACTAAAAGAAAATCTCTTCTTTTTCTTTCAAAAATGACCCCTAGTTGTGACAGGGGATCGCTTGGTGGCCTGGCTCGTTGGGCCAGGAGGGCCCAAAAATAATTAAATCGATTTGAGTTCTTCACTTTAGTTAATGTGACAATCATTATGTGAGAGGGGATGTCATATTATGTGGGTGATCATGATCTCATGACTATGATTGTCTTTGGCAAACTTTTTCTACAGAAGTGGTTTGCCATTGCCTTCTTCTGGGCAATGTCTTTACAAGACGGGTGACCCCAGCCATTATCAATACTCATCAGAGATTGTCTGCCTGGTGTCAGTGGTCACATAACCAGGACTTGTGATCCACACCAGTTGCTCATACGACCGCCCACCACCTGCTCCTATGGCTTCACGTGACCCTGACCGACGTGGGGGCTAGGGAGGTGCTACATCTTGCCCAAGGGTGACCTGCAGGCTAGTGGAGGGAAGAAGTTCCTTACACCTCCTTTGGCAGAGGCGTTTCTCCACCCCACCTCCCAGTGTGACAATAAATTCAGAAACAAAGGTTCTGAACTTAAAGAAGGGTAACTTTGAAGGTATGAGAAGTGAATTAGCTAAGATAGACTGGCAAATGACTCTTAAAGGGTTGATGGTGGATATGCAATGGCAAGCATTTAAAGATCGCATGGATGAACTACAACAATTGTTCATCCCAGTTTGGCAAAAGAATAAATCAAAGAAGGTAGTGCACCCGTGGCTGACAAGGGAAATTAGGGATAGTATCAATTCCAAAGAAGAAGCATACAAATTAGCCAGAGAAAGTGGCTCACCTGAGGACTGGGACAAATTCAGAGTTCAGCAGAGGAGGACAAAGGGCTTAATTAGGAAGGGGAAAAATGATTATGAGAGAAAACTGGCAGGCAACATAAAAACGGACTGTAAAAGCTTTTATAGATATGTAAAAAGAAAAAGATTGGTTAAGACAAATGTAGGTCCCCTACAGACAGAAACAGGTGAATTGATTATGGGGAGCAAGGACATGGCAGACCAATTGAATAATTACTTTGGTTCTGTCTTCACTAAGGAGGACATAAATAATCTTCTGGAAATAGTAGGGGACAGAGGGTCCAGTGAGATGGAAGAACTGAGGGAAATACATGTCAGTAGGGAAGTGGTGTTAGGTAAATTGAAGGGATTAAAGGCAGATAAATCCCCAGGGCCAGATGGTCTGCATCCCAGAGTGCTTAAGGGAGTAGCCCAAGAAATAGTGGATGCATTAGTGATAATTTTTCAAAACTCTTTAGATTCTGGACTAGTTCCTGAGGATTGGAGGGTGGCTAATGTAACTCCACTTTTTAAAAAAGGAGGGAGAGAGAAACCAGGGAATTATAGACCGGTTAGCCTAACATCGGTGGTGGGGAAACTGCTAGAGTCAGCTATCAAAGATGCGATAACAGCACATTTGGAAAGCGGTGAAATCATCGGACAAAGTCAGCATGGATTTGTGAAAGGAAAATCATGTCTGACGAATCTCATAGAATTTTTTGAGGATGTAATTAGTAGAGTGGATAGGGGAGAACCAGTGGATGTGGTATATTTGGATTTTCAAAAGGCTTTTGATAAGGTCCCACACAGGAGATTAGTGTGCAAACTTAAAGCACACGGTACTGGGGGTAAGGTATTGATGTGGATAGAGAATTGGTTGGCAGATAGGAAGCAAAGAGTGGGAATAAATGGGACCTTTTCAGAATGGCAGGCAGTGACTAGTGGGGTACCGCAAGGCTCAGTGCTGGGACCCCAGTTGTTTACAATATATATTAATGACTTGGATGAGGGAATTAAATGCAGCATCTCCAAGTTTGCGGATGACATGAAGCTGGGCGGCAGTGTTAGCTGTGAGGAGGATGCAGGGTGACTTGGATAGGTTAGGTGAGTGGGCAAATTCATGGCAGATGCAATTTAATGTGGAGAAATGTGAAGTTATCCACTTTGTTGGCAAAACCAGGAAAACAGATTATTATCTGAATGGTGGCCGATTAGGAAAAGGGGAGGTGCAATGACACCTGGGTGTCATTATACACCAGTCATTGAAAGTGGGCATGCAGGTACAGCAGGCGGTGAAAAAGGCGAATGGTACGCTGGCATTTATAGCAAGAGTATTTGAGTACAGGAGCAGGGAGGTTCTACTGCAGTTGTACAAGGCCTTGGTGAGACCACACCTGGAGTATTGTGTGCAGTTTTGGTCCCCTAATCTGAGGAAGGACATCCTTGCCATAGAGGGAGTACAGAGAAGGTTCACCAGATTGATTCCTGGGATGGCAGGACTTCCATATGATGAAAGACTGGATGAACTAGGCTTATACTCATTGGAATTTAGAAGATTGAGGGGGGATCTGATTGAAACGTATAAAATCCTAAAGGGATTGGACAGGCTAGATGCAGGAAGATTGTTCCCGATGTTGGGGAAGTCCAGACCGAGGGGTCACAGTTTGAGGATAAAGGGGAAGCCTTTTAGGACTGAAATTAGGAAAACCTTCTTCATACAGAGAGTGGTGAATCTGTGGAATTCTCTGCCACAGGAAACAGTTGAGGCCAGTTCATTGGCTATATTTAAGAGGGAGTTAGATATGGCCCTTGTGACTAAAGGGATCAGGGGGTATGGAGGGAAGGCTGGTGCAGGGTTCTGAGTTGGATGATCAGCCATGATCATACTGAATGGCGGTGCAGGCTGGAAGGGCCGAATGGCCTACTCCTGCACCTATTTTCTATGTTTCTATGTTACTATGTTAATAAACCAATTTCCCCCAGATTCCATCCCTCATCCACTCAGCATGGGTAAGCCACAGTGGCCAATTATCCCACCAACCTGCACGAGGTTGGGATGTGGGTGGGTGGGGGAACCAGAGGACCCAGGTGAAAACCTGATGGTCACAGGGAAAGCGCGAACTCCACACACAAAATTCTGCAGGAACTCAGTAGGTCAGGCAGTGTGTACCAAGGGAAATCAAGAGTTGATGATCGGAGGCCAGGGAATGATCGTGGGAGTTCATGAGGAATTCTCCTGGGAATTAAAGGGTTAACCAATGAGGAGAATTTGATGCTTCTTGGCCTGTACTTGCTGGTTTAGAAGGCTGAGAGGGGATCTCATTGAAACTTTTCAAATAGTGAAAGGCCTCGACAAAGTAAATGTTTCCTCGGCCGGAGGAGTCTAGGACCAGAGGACACAGCCTCAGAATAGAGAGGTGTCCTTTTAGAACAGAGATGGGGGGAGTTCCTTTATCCAGAGGGTAGTAAATCAGTGAAATTCGTTGCTACAGACAGCATGGAGGCCAAGTCATTGGGTAAATTTAAAGCAGAAGCATAAATATACCAGAATGCTGTTCGTCCATCGTACGTCGATGAGGACCTCGACACCATTATTGATGGTGTCGAGACTAGCGCGTGATTTGGATTTAAGTGAGGGAGAGTTGCGCAGTGTCAGCCTCACTCCCTCTTCCCAATTCCCATCTGGGTCCAGTGGCAAGACAGAGTCTAGACGGCTGGAGATGGGACTAGGTGCAGTGGATGACCAGGACATCTTCTGTGTCTTGTCGTGCTCTACATGTTCCACGACGCTTGCAGAGACCGCCTTCTTGACCGTTGGACCTTCCATAGGTCTCGTTCACTCAATCCGCCGGAGTCTGTCTTCACATGCTGGGATAGACAACTCCCGATCTCACCGAGGGTTTGAGACCCGTCGGCTACCCTCACCTGGTTTAGCCGGCTTGTCGAAGCCGTTGCCCGGGGTGTGGCCGCTGTCGCATGCAAACAGCTACGGGGAGCCACAGGTGAGAGCTGAGTGCCAGGTGGGGACCAAAGATGGACTAACCGCCCTGAAAAGGATGCGACATGTCCCCCCACCAGAGGTGCTACCCCTCCCTGACACCCCATACACCCCAGAATATAAATATTTAATTATACCATATCAGAATCAGGTTTATCATCACTCACATATGTCATGGAATCCGTTTATTTTGCAGCAGCAGTGCGGTGCAATACATAAAATTACTACAGTACTGTGAAAAAGCTTTAGGCACCCTAGTTGAATATGTGTGCCCAAGACTGTACACTTGGTGATAATAAAACCTCATTCTTATTGAGACGTGCAGTGAAGAATTACTTGCTGCAGTGTTGCAGGCACCTGGTTCATATAAATCAGTGGATATTGCCATGGCAATGATGGTTGTGATGCTTGACAGGTTTATCAAGTGGAGCTTATTGTCAGATGCACAAGTACACGTACAGAATGCACTGGTGTACGCAGACAGGCTCCAGTGCAGAGGGTTGCTGCAAGAGACGGCAGAGTGTAGGCTCAGCCAGTTCCATCGCAGCACAACCCTCTCCACCATCGAGGACATCTTCAAAAGGTGCCATCTGTCAAAGCTCAAAGAAAACTTATCACCAAAATACATGTATGTCACCATATACAACCCTGAGATTAATTTCCTTGTGGGCATACTCAACAAATCTATAAAATAATAGCCATAACAGAATCATTGGAAGACCACGCCAACTTGGGTGATCAACCAGAGTGCAGAAGACAACAAACTGTGCAAATACAAAAAGAAATAATAATAATAATAATAAATAAGCAATAAATATCAAGAACATGAGATGAAGAGTCCTTGAAAGTGAGTCGATGGGTTGTGGGAACAGGTCAGTGATGGGACAAGTGAAGTTGGGTGAAGTTATCCCCTTTGGTTTGGTTGAGGGGTAGTAGCTGTTCCTAAACCTGGTGGTGAGAGTCCTGAGGCTCCTCTACCTTCTTCCTGATGGCAGCAGTGTGAAGAGAGCATGTCCTGTGTGGTTGGGGTCCCTGATGATAGATGCTGCTTTCCTGCAACAAAGTTTTATGCAAACGTGCTCAATTGTGGAGAGGGTTCACTCATGATGGACTGGGTTGTACTTTTCGTAGACTTTTCCATTCAGGGCGTAAAGGACCCTCATCACCCAGGACATGCCCTCTTCTCACAGGGAGGTGGTGCAGGAGCGTGAGGGTATACACTCAGTGATTCAGGAACAGCTTTTCCCCTCTGCCATTAGATTTGTGAATGGACAGTGAACCCATGAACACCACCTCACTATTCCCCTTTTACTCCATTTATCCTGACGAAGGCACACTAGTGGCTGTACCTCATTGGGAGTTTAATACAAAGTTCAAAGTTCAAAAGTTCAAACTACATTTATTATCAAAGTATGTATAAATTATACAACCTTGAGATTTTAAACGCAAACAACAGGAATTCTGCAGATGCTGGAAATTCAAGCAACACATCAAAGTTGCTGGTGAACGCAGCAGGCCAGGCAGCATCTGTAGGAAGAGGTGCAGTCGACGTTTCAGGCCGAGACCCTTCGTCAGGACTTGCGTTCACCAGCAACTTTGATGTGTCAACCTTGAGATTTGTCTGTTTATAGGCAGCCACAAAGCAAAAAGCCCAATAGAACCCATTTAAAGAAAAAGACCAAGACCCAATGAACAGAGAAAGAGAAGTAAACAATAAGATCAAGCTCCACCAATCAGAACGTCAGTGAGTCCATGGACGTGGAACCCAGAGCTGTCGGGGAAGGCCCACAGCTCAGCAGCCGCACGGAAGAGAGTGCAGTAAGTGTTGTGGAGCAGCTAGCAGAACCAGCCCGACACTCTCCTACAGCCCCAATGCCCTGCCTTTTCAGCCATCTGACCCGGCGCTGCAATTGTCCAAACACCAGGCCTCCTCACACGAGGAACTGTGCTCTGTTGACACAGACCCGCACCCCGCCACCACATTCTGGCCCATACCCGACCTTTCCGAATTGGTCCAGCGGTTAGATCAACCAGCCTCTCTCTCAGAGGCTCCGAAACTCCTCTGCTCCAACAATTCTACGCTCAACTCACTCTATCTCCGCCTCCGTCTCGAACATGCCTCGATCTCACTCCAACCGCTTCCCCTTGATTGTGTCTCAACCACACTCTGCCTTTGCATCGTACCCACACGCTTCAACTCTTGAGTCAGACTCACTCACTTCTTCATTGCTTGTGGTGATTGCTTACCACAACTTTCCACAGAAAAGGTGTTATTAATAAAGTATTTAGTTGTATTCCTTGCCTTATTATCTACCAGTAAGTTGTCACCCATCTGCAGTCTCACCTTTTTAAACCAACAGAACATAGAACATAGAAGAGTACAGCACAGGAACAGGCCATTCAGCCCACAGTTTTGTGCCAGCTCAGCTAAAAAGGTACCTACACCATGTCCATATCCTTCCATCTTCCTCATATCCATGTGCCTATCCAAACATCTCTTAAAAGCCTCTAATGTATTTGCCTCTACCACCAGGCCAGGCAGCACATTCCAGGCATCCACCACTCTCTGAGTAAAAAAACTTACCCCTCACATCCCCTTTGAATCTCCTACCCCCTTTCATCTTCAACGCATGCCCTCTGGTATTAGGCATTTCTACCCTGGGAAACAGATACTCTCTGCCCACTCGATCTATGCCTCTCATAATCTTATAAATCTCTATCAGATCTCCCCTCAGCCTCTGGCACTCCAGAGAAAAACAACCCAAGTTTATCCAGCCTCTCGTGATAGCACATGCCCTCTAAACCAGGCAGCATCCTGGTAAACCTCTTCTGCACCCTCTCTAAAGCCTCAACATCCTTCCTAGAGTGGGACGACCAGAACTGCATGCAATACTCCAGATGTGGCCTAACCAGAGTTTTATAAAGTAGCAACATAACCTCTTGACTTTTGAACTCAGTGCCTTGATTAATAAAAACAAGCATTCCATAAGCCTTCTTAATCACCTTATCAACCTGAGTAGCCACTTTCAAGGAGCTAATGAAAATTGGTATGGCGTAAAAGATTCTAGCAAATTTCTACAGATGTCCGTGGACAGCATTCTGACTGGTTGCATCACTGTCTGGTGGGTTTCGGAGCAATAGAGGCTGCAGAAGCTGTAGACTCAGCCAGACCCATCATGGGCACAGGACTCCCCACCGTTGGGGGAGTATTCTAAAAGTGGTGCTAAAGAGTAAAACTCTACAGTTTAGAAACAGCTCCTTCCCCTCCGCCATCACATTTCCAAATGGCCCATGAACGTTGACTTGCTAGTCATTTGAAGCAGTACTGACACAAAATGCTGAAGAAACTCAGCCAGTCAGGCAGCATCCGTGGAAGTGAATAAACAGTTGTTTCAGGTCAAGACCCTTCTTCAGGACTGAAATGGAAGGGGGAAGATGCCAGAATAAAAAGGTGGGGAGGAGGGAAAGGAGGATAGCTAGAAGGTGATTGGTGAGACCAGGTGGGTGGGAAAGGTCAGGGGCTGGAGAGGAAGGAATCAGATAGCAGAGGAGAGTGGACCATAGCAGAAAGGGAAGGAGGAGAGGACCCAGAGGAGGTGATAGGCAGGAGAGAAGAAGAAGAGGAGGGGAGGGGGAAGAGAGGATTTTACCGGAAGGAGAAATCGATGTTCATGCCATCAGGTTGGAAGCTACCCAAACAGAATATAAGGTGTTGCTCCTCCACTTTGAGGGTGGCCTCATCTTGGCACAAGAGGAGGCCATGGACCGACGTGTCGGAATGGGAATGGGAAGGGGAATTAAACTGTTTGGCCACTGTGAAGTTCTGCTTTTGGCAGATGGAGCGGAGGTCACTATTCCCATCTTTTGCACTATTTACTTATTTATTGTAAGTTATGGTAATTTTTTATGCCTAGCCCTGAGCTGCTGCCGCAAAACAACAAATTTCATGACGGCATCATTATGTGACAACAAACCTGATTCCAATTCTGAGGTCCAATAGTAACTTACTTGCAGCAGCATCACAGGCCCAGAGCGTACAAAACAACAATGAGAATAAAGACATTTTAACCATGAATTAGACGTGTATTATGCAAAAAGTGTACAAGAAATGGCTGCATCACCGGCTGGTAGGGGTTGGGGAGGGAGATACTGCACAGGATCGAAGGAAGCTGCAGAGAGTAGTAAAATCAGTCAGCTCCATCTTGGGTACTAGCCTCAGTGGTGTCCAGGACACCTTTAAGGAGCGATGCCTCAGAAATGTGGCATCTATCATTAAGGACCCCCATCACCCGGGACATGTCCTCTTCTCATCAGGGAGGAGGTACAGGAGCCTGAAGACACACACTCAATCTTTCAGGAACAGCTTCTTCCCCTCTGTCATCCGATTTCTGAATGAACCCATGAGCACTACCTCACTACTTTAATAATTTCTATTTTGCACGACACATTTAACTATTTTATAAATATATATACTTACTGTAATTCAGTCTTTTCTCTACCGCATTGTACTGCTTCCGTAAAGTAGAAAGAATTCACTGACATATGCCAGAGATATTAAACCTGATTCTGATTGTGAAAGAACATAACTAAAACAAAAAGAAGTTAGAAAGGCCACTGTGGTGCGACGTGGTCACAGTGTTGCTACCCTGAGGTGGGGATGAGGATTGAGCAGGCTGGTTCAGGTACTGAATGGTTGAAGGGAAGTAGCTGTTCCTGAACCTGGTGTCTGTACCTCGAATGTCTGTACCTCTTCCCCAGTGGGAGCTGTGAGAAGATGGCCTGGCCCAGATGGTGGAGATCTTGATGGAATTATGATGTAGTGGCTATTACAGAGACTTGGCTGGCACCAGGGCAGGAATGGATTCTCAATATTCCTGGATTTCAGTGCTTTAAAAGGGATAGAGAGGGCGGAAAAAGGGGAGGAGGGGTGGCATTACTGGTCAGGGATACTATTACAGCTACAGAAAAGGTGAGTAATGTAGCAGGATCCTCTTTTGAGTCAATATGGGTGGAAGTCAGAAACAGGAAGGGAGCAGTTACTCTATTGGGGGTATTCTATAGGCCCCCTGGTAGCAGCAGAGATACAGAGGAGCAGATTGGGAGGCAGATTTTGGAAAGGTGAAAAAATAACAGGGTTGTTATCATGGTTGACTTTAACTTCCCTAATATTGATTGGCACCTGATTAGTTCCAAGGGTTTAGATGGGGCAGAATTTGTTAAGTGTGTCCAGGATGGATTCTTGTCACAGTATGTGGACAGGCCGACCAGGGGGAATGCCATACTAGATCTAGTACTAGATAATGAACCGGGTCAGGTCACAGATCTCTCAGTGGGTAAGCATCTGGGGGACAGTGACCACTGCTCCCTGGCCTTTATAATTATCATGGAAAAGGATAGAATCAAAGAGGACAGGAAAATTTTTAATTGGGGAAAGGCAAGTTATGAGGCTATAAGGCTAGAACTTGCGGGTGTGAATTGGGATGATGTTTTTGCAGGGAAATGTACTATGGACATGTGGTCGATGTTTAGAGATCTCTTGTGGGATGTAAGGGATAAATTTGTCCCGGTGAGGAAGATAAAGAATGGTAGGGTGAAGGAACCATGGGTGACAAGTGAGGTGGAAAATCTAGTCAGGTGGAAGAAGGCAGCATACATGAGGTTTAGGAAGCAAGGATCAGATGGGTCTATTGAGGAATATAGGGAAGCAAGAAAGGAGCTTAAGAAGGGGCTGAGAAGAGCAAGAAGGGGGCATGAGAAGGCCTTGGCGAGTAGGGTAAAGGAAAACCCCAAGGCATTCTTCAATTATGTGAAGAAAAAAAGGATGACAGGAGTGAAGGTAGGACCGATTAGAGATAAAGGTGGGAAGATGTGCCTGCAGGCTGTGGAAGTGAGCGAGGTCCTCAATGAATACTTCTCTTCGGTATTCACCAATGAGAGGGAACTTGATGATGGTGAGGACAATATGAGTGAGGTTGATGTTCTGGAGCATGCTGATATTAAGGGAGAGGAGGTGTTGGAGTTGTTAAAATACATTAGGACAGATAAGTCCCCGGGGCCTGATGGAATATTCCCCAGGCTGCTCCACGAGGCGAGAGAAGAGATTGCTGAGCCTCTAGCTAGGATCTTTATGTCCTCGTTGTCCACAGGAATGGTACCGGAGGATTGGAGGAAAGCGAATGTTGTTCCCTTGTTCAAAAAAGGTAGTAGGAATAGTCCGGGTAATTATAGACCAGTGAGCCTTATGTCTGTGGTGGGAAAGCTGTTGGAAAAGATTCTTAGAGATAGGATCTATTGGCATTTAGAGAATCATGGTCTGATCAGGGACAGTCAGCATGGCTTTGTGAAGGGCAGGTCGTGTCTAACAAGCCTGATTGAGTTCTTTGAGGAGGTAACCAGGCATATAGATGAGGGTAGTACAGTGAATGTGATCTATATGGATTTTAGTAAGGCATTTGACAAGGTTCCACATGGTAGACTTATTCAGAAAGTTAGAAGGCATGGGATCCAGGGAAGTTTGGCCAGGTGGATTCAGAATTGGCTTGCCTGCAGAAGGCAGAGGGTGGTGGTGGAGGGAGTAGATTCAGATTGGAGGATTGTGACTAGTGGTGTCCCACAAGGATCTGTTCTGGGACCTCTACTTTTCGTGATTTTTATTAACGACCTGGATGTGGGGGTAGAAAGGTGGGTTGGCAAGTTTGCAGATGACACAAAGGTTGGTGGTGTTGTAGATAGTGTAGACGATTGTCAAAGATTGCAGAGAGACATTGATAGGATGCAGAAGTGGGCTGAGAAGTGGCAGATGGAGTTCAACCCAGAGAAGTATGAGTTGGTACACTTTGGAAGGACAAACTCCAAGGCAGAGTACAAAGTAAATGGCAGGATACTTGGTAGTGTGGAGGAGCAGAGGGATCTCGGGGTACATGTCCACAGATGACTGAAAGTTGCCTCACAGGTGGATAGGGTAGTTAAGAAAGCTTATGGGGTGTTAGCTTTCATAAGTCGAGGGATAGAGTTTAAGAGTCGCGATGTAATGATGCAGCTCTATAAAACTCTGGTTAGGCCACACATGGAGTATTGTGTCCAGTTCTAGTCACCTCCCTATAGGAAGGATGTGGAAGCATTGGAAAGTGTACAGAGGAGATTTACCAGGATGCTGCCTGGTTTAGAAAGTATGCATTATGATCAGAGATTTAGGGAGCTAGGACTTTACTCTTTGGAGAGAAGGAGGGTGAGAGGAGACATGATAGAGGTGTACAAGATAATAAGAGGAATAGATAGAGTGGACAGCCAGCGCCTCTTCCCCAGGGCACCACTGCTCAATACAAGAGGACATGGCTTTAAGGTAAGGGGTGGGAAGTTCAAGGGGGATATTAGAGGAAGGTTTTTTACTCAGAGAGTGGTTGGTGCGTGGAATGCACTGCCTGAGTCAGTGGTGGAGGCAGATACACTAGTGAAGTTTAAGAGACTACTAGACAGGGATATGGAGGAATCTAAGGTGGGGGCTTATATGGGAGGCAGGGTTTGAGGGTCGGCACAACATTGTGGGCCGAAGGGCCTTTACTGTGCTGTACTATTCTATGTTCTATGTTCTATCTTTGATGATGGGAGCCTGATGGGAGCTGTCAGAAGATGGCCTGGCCCAGATGGTGGAGATTTTGATGATGGATGACGCCTTGTTGAGGCAGCATCTCCTGTAGATACCATGGACGGTGGGGAAGGAGGTACCTGAGGTGTATCTGGCAGAGTCCACTGCTCTCTGCAGCTTGTGTTCCTGCACGATTGAATTGCCATGCCAGACCGTGCACAGCGGGGACTAGTTCCCCACGGCCGTGGAATGGACAGCCTCTAACTCAGTGGAGGATAGTACCTATTACCTATTTGAAGTTAATTCTGTGGCTGAGTAATCGAGGAGATGGGATGGGAAGGAATATTATCCAATCATCATTCTCTCTGGGAGACAGGGGTCATAATTAACCATGTTTAGGTATCAGATCACAAAACCCAACAGAGGAAAGTAAAATCCGCCAAGAGGAACAACTCCCCCATTTGTGACATCTACAGGAACATTGTATACGAAGGGCACAAAAGCATTATTACAGATCCCTCCCACCCATCCCACAATCTCTTTGACCCACGACCGTCAGGAAGGAGGTACAGGAGCATCAGGACTAGAACTGCCAGACTGGGGAACAGCTTCTTCCCTCAGGCTGTGAGACTGATGAATACCCTGCCACCCCCGGGGTCTCGTCCCCAGAACAGCAAGCTGCTTACTGTTTACCTGAGCTGCACACTACGTGCACTTTGAATGATATTTTATTAACATATTTGTGGTAATATTTTGTTTTATGTACTGTGTGTAATATATATGTTTTGTGGGTGACCTGTGGTCTGGAGGGACGTTGTTTTGTTTGGTTGTATATACGTACAGTCAGATGACAATAAACTGGAACTTTGTTGGATGAGAGTGTAAAATTGACTCTTTCAGTTTAACATTCGTATGTTTGCTTGTATTTTTATGTAATTATGTATGCGTGTAATTATGCCGTGAATTTTCAGTAATGGAAAAGTACAGCACAGAAACAGGCCCTTCAGCCCATCTAGTCCATGCCAAAACCATTTAAACTGCCTCCTCCCATTGAATTGCACTGGGACCACAGCCCTCCATACCCCTACCATCCATGTACCTATCCACCACTTGCCCTGGCCGCTCGTTCCACACTGTCTCCACCTTCTGAGTGAAGACGTTTCCCCTCATGTTCCCTTTAAAATGTTCACCTTTCACCCCTAACCCATGACCTCTGGTTGCTGTCCCACCCAACCTCAGTGGAAAAAGTCTCCTCACATTTACCCTAACTATACCCCTGATAATTTTGTAAAACCTTTATCAAATTTTTCAATCTTCTATATCCCAAGGAATGAAGTCCTAATCTATTCAATCTTTCCTTATAACTCAGGCTCTCCAGATCCGGCAACATCCTTGTAAATTTTCTCTGTACTCTTTCAACTTTATTTACATCATTATGGCAGGTAGGTGACCAAAACTGCACCCAATACTCCAAATTAGACCTCACCAAGTTGTGTACAACTTCAACATAACATCTCATCTCCTGTACTCAATGCATTGATTTACGGAGGCCTATTTGCCCAAAAACTGTCTTTACGACCCCATTTACCTGTGCTGGCACTTTCAATGAACTGTGGACCTAATTGTAGTATAGTGTTGTGTGGGGTTGTGGCTTATTTGTCAGTCAAAATCCGCTTCTACTGTGCCAACACCTTGAGTATAAAGAATAGCATGTGCTCCTTTGTTTAAGGCATGCTACACGGAACCATCAGGAAAGTTTGCTCTGTGCGCACATTTAGCTAAGTATCTGTTTGTTGAATGTTTAGTTTTGTAGTCTGTGCAACTTGGAGGGACTTAAAAGTTTGGTCGAATCTCTTTTATTGTTTGTGAATAAATGATCACTGTGCTTACTTGTAATTAGTGTCTTCTGTCTCGCTCTCCAAACTCGTGAACCTGCTTCCATGTTACATATAGCTGATGCTTTATTTTCTAGAAGCTTCTCCTCAACCTTTCACACGCCATGAATCTATTTCATAGGTTATTCCTTATCACTGGGATGTGTGTTTTCTGTTTGGTCCAGGGGTTCCCGATCTTTTTAATGCCATGGACCAATACCGCTAAGCAAGAGATCTGTGAACCCCAGGCTGGGAACCCCTGCTTTAGTCTGAACCAGTGTTAAGTACAAGACAACTACAACATGATTGTTGTTCCTCGTTGTTCTCCTCCTTCACACTCTACCTCTCTCTCTTACTCTCTCCCTCACTGTAGAGTGAATAGGTTATTGTTATTTTATTTGTTATGAACAACCAATAAAACAGCTGTAATCACAAGACTTGCGCCTCATTCCCAACTCCCAGAAGAACCTTCTGGAACAAAATATTGATGCTTGATGGAGTGAGGTGTAGGGAAAGTCAGTTTATACCCTTCCATACTGTCCGGCTATGTGTCTGATGAAGTTTGACTGTGTACTTTTGTAAGCTGGACTTGTGGGATTCACTAAAGAGTGAAATTTCAGTTTTCATGTGGTTATATTGCTGTACAGGAGATTGTTCAGCAGTTAGGTCAATGCTAGAGGACCTCATTGAAATCTATTGAATATTGAAAGGCCTAGAAAGAGTGGCTGTTTCCTATAGTGGGAAGTTTATGAGAATGATTCTGGGAATGAAAGGGTTAATATTTCAGGAGTATCTGATGGCTCTGGGCCTGTACTCACCGGAGTTTATGGGGGGGAGTGCAATCTCACTGAAAATTACCAAATATTGTAATATTGAAATGCCTTGATAGAGTGAGTGGAGAGGATGTTTCCAATAGTGAGAGGTTTATGAGAATGATCCCAGGAATGAAAGGGTTAATGTACGAGGAGCGTTTGATGGCTCTGGGACTGTACGCACTGGAGTTCAGAAGAATGAGGTGGGACTTCATTGAAACCTATCAAATATTGAAAGGCCTTGACAGAGCGGATGTGGAGTGGGTGTTTCCTATGCTGGGGGCGTCTAGGACCAGAGGGCACAGCCTGAGAGTAGAGGGACGTCCCTTTAGAACAGAGATGAGATGGAATTTCCTTAGCCAGAGAGTGATGAGTCTGTGGAATTCATGGCCACAGATGGCAGAAGAGGCCAGGTCATTGGGTCATTGGGTCATTGGGTGGAGCTTGATAGGTTCTCAATTAGTCAGGGCATCAAAGCTTACAGGCAGAAAGCAGGAGAGTGGGGTTGAGAAGAAAATATTGGTTGGTTCTTGAAGGGAGGTGTTTGGAGGAGGGGGAAGGTGGGTGGGGGAGAGGGAATGAAATGAGAATCTGGGGGAGGGGGGTGGGGTTGATAGGCAGAAACCAATGTTGGGGAATAGGGGGAGGCTGCAACTGTCCAGAAAATTGGAAACTTATCATAGAACATGGAAGAGTACAGCACAGAAACAGGCCATTCAGCCCACAATGTTGTGCCAAACCAACTATAAAGTAAATCAAAAACACCCAAACACTAATCCCTCCTCCCTACACCATGTCCACATCCCTCCACCTTCCTCACATCCATGTGCCCATCCATGATATGTCTATTCACGGCCTCCTCTACTGTCAAGATGAAGCCACACTCAGGTTGGAGGAACAACACTTTATATTTCGTCTGGGTAGCCTCCAACCTGATGGCATGAACATTAGCTTCTCTAACTTCCGCTAATGCCCCTCCTCCTCCTCGTACCCCATCCGTTATTTATTTATCATACACACACACACACACATTCTTTTTCTCTCTCTCCTTTTTCTCCCTCTGTCCCTCTGACTATACCCCTTGCCCATCCTCTGGGTTCCCTCCCCCTTTTCTTTCTCCCTGGGCCTCCTGTCCCATGATCCTCTCATATCCCTTTTGCCAATCACCTGTCCAGCTCTTGGCTCCATCCCTCCCCCTCCTGTCTTCTCCCATCATTTCGGATTTCCCCCTCCCCCTCCCACTTTAAAATCTCTTACTAGCTCTTCCTTCAGTTAGTCCTGACGAAGGGTCTCGGCCTGAAACGTCGACTGCACCTCTTCCTAGAGATGCTGCCTGGCCTGCTGCGTTCACCAGCAACTTTGATGTGTGTTGCTGTTTACAGTAGTCCTTTTTCCCGCTGTCACTCCAGAATATTCTTATCTGGCAGTTAGGTTTCTGCAGGAAAGGATGTGGATTGATTTTTTCTAATGCACACAAGACTTTGTGCTGTCAATTAGTTTTTAATTCCTGGAGGCTGTAGAGCTGGGCTACCCCGCAGTAGAGAGGATTGGCTGGTTAGCCCTCAGAGCTGATGAGTACTCAGATCCCTCCAACAGTCACGGCAAAGATCGTCTGCCTCCAAGGGTCAGTGGTAATGAGGGAATAAAAGTCTCTGCGGAGGTCCATTTGAAGGCATTAGTCTCCATACCAATTAGTATCTGGGGACTGCAAATTGCGATTAACACTTGAGGAACTCACTAAAGGAGAAGCGAAACAAATCCCCTGGGAATTCCACTCACAGATGGGACTCTCTATGATATGCAGTGTTTAATCCAGGAGCCAATGTTCCCTCTGCAGCCCCTTTCACCAGCAAATGGGATTGCCTTACTGCTGCTCGGCCAATCTGAAGTCTGCATCGAAGCCCAAAGGCCAGTTGAGAGTCCAGTAGTTGAGGCCCAATGGAGAATTTCTGTGAGCCTGCTGGGGAAGCCAGGGCCCAGTGTCAGCGAATCCACGAGTCAGCTGGAGGCCAAAGATGTCCTCTCTTGTGGTGAGGACTGTGTATGTGGGTGGGTCGGAGGAACAGGACGTGTTTCGGATTTGTTGCATGGTCATCTGCGCTGTGTCATATGACATCATCATTTTGTGCCGTGTCGTATGCCGTGGGCGATCATGGTCTATCCGCGACCATGATTGTTCTTGGCAAACTTCTCTTTCAGAAGTGGTTTGCCATTACCTTCTTCTGGGCAGTGTCTTTACAAGGCGGGTGACCCCCAGCCATTATCAATACTCTTCAGAGATTGTCTGCCTGGTGTCAGTGGTCACATAACCGGGACTTGTGATATGAATCAGCTGCTCATACGATCATCCACCACCTGCTCCCACGGCTTCACGTGACCCTGATCAGGGGCTGAGCGGGTGCCAAGGGTAACCTAAAGGCTAGTAGAGCAAAGGAAAACCTTACACCTCCTTTGTTAGAGACGTATCTCCACCCCGCCACCCACGTCAACTCTCACCAGTTTTTACTGATGTACCATATAAAGTTTTCTGTCTGGGTACATCATGGCTTGGTACAGTATCCGTTCTGCACGTGAACTCAAGAAACTGCAGAGAGCTGTGGACCCTGCTCAGTGTATTGAAGGAACCAGCCTCCCTTCTGTAGATTTCTTCAATACCTCTTACTGCCTCAGTAAAACAGCTTGCATTATCAAAGATCCCAACATTCCCTCTTCTGCCCCTTCCATCATGCCTACAAAAGGAGGAAATCAAGGACAGCTTCTACCCATTGTTATCAGACTCTTGAAAGGACTCCTAGATCATATGACATAGGAGTCACGTTAGGCCATTCAGCCCATTGAGCCTGCTTCACCATTCCATCATCGGTCTTTTATTAACCCTCTCAACCTCATTCTCCGGCCTTCTCTCAGTAACCTTTGACACCCTCACTAATCAAGAGCCTATCAATTCCACTTGAAATACGCCCAATGACTCGGCCTCCACAGCTGTCTGTGGAAATGAATTCCACAGATTCACCACCTTATGGCTAAAGAAATTCCTCCTCATTGCTCTTCTAAAGGGATCACCTGGTATTCTGAAGGTGTGTCCACCTAGTATTCTGAAAGTGTTCTAGATGCCCCCACTATAGGAAATATCTTCTCCACATCTACTCTGTCTAGGCCTTTCAATATTTAATAGGCTTCAGTGAGATTCGCCCCACCCCCATTCTTCTAAACTCCAGTGAGTACAGACCCAGGGCCATCAAATGCTCGTAATATGTTAACCCTTTCATTCCCAGGATCATTCTTGTGAACTTCCTCTGGACCCTCTCCAATGGCAGCACTTCTTAGAGATTGACCCATATCTGCTCACAATACTCAAGGTGAGGTCTCACCAGCGGCTTATAAAGCCTCAGCATCACATCCTTGCTTTTATATTCTAGTCCTCTCAAAATGAATGCTAGCATTGCATTCGTCTTCACCACCGACTCAACCTGCAAGTTAACCTTTAGGTAATCCCGCACAAGGACTGTCAAGTCCCCTTTCACCTCTGAATTCTGAATTTTCTCCCCATTTAGAAAAAAGGTCAACTAGCAACCAATCAATAAAGGCCTTTCTTTATTCCCACTCGTTGCCTCCTGCTCACCAGCCAATCTTCTATCCATGCTGGTATATTTTCTGTAATACCACTGTCTCTTTGCTTGTTAAGCAGCCTCATGTTGTCAAAAGCCTTCTGACAATTCAAATACACAGCATCTACCAATTCTCCCTTGTCTATCCTGCCTGTTATTTCCTCAAAAAACTCCAACATATCTGTCAGGTTCTCCTTAAGGAAGCCATGCTGACTTCAGCCTATTTTATCATGTACCTCCTAGTAACCCGCAACCTCATCCTTAAAAATGGACTAATAAATTATAAATTATAATAATCAATAACATCTTCCCAAACACTGAAGTCAGGCTAACTGGCCTATAATTTCTTTTCTTTGGCCTCCCTCCACTCTTTAAGATAGGAGTGAGGCAAAAGGGAATCTCAGAGAGTGGGAACATAAGAAGATGTGATGATTTCATTTAGGTCTGTGGCTGAAGATGAAAAAAGCAGCGCTTTGTGGCAGTTTTCGGAAATGGACTGCACCCAATCAGTGAATGGAACCATGGGAGAAGCAATTATTTCAACTTAGGTCCACAGCAATTTTTGGAGATGGGCTGTGCCCAATCAGTGTGCAGGATTCATTAGAAAGGGTGTATAAAACTAAGGCAGGGCCAAGCAGAGCGGCCATTGTGTGAGTGGGCCCGTTCTGGAGTGGTTTTCACTCATCAGGTTTGGGCAAAGTAAGTATCTGGTCAGTTTCTTCCTCTTTATTCTCCACTCCTCATCTGTTAGGGCATAGTCAGTGCAGTGAGAATGGCTGCAGAGGCAGTGTTTTGTTGTGTGTGTGAGATGTGGGGATCCTAGAAGACCTCCAGTCTCCCAGGTCACCAATCAGCACCAGGTGCACAGAGCTGCAGCTCCTCGGAGAACTTATTAAAGAACTTGGGCGCAGCTCGATGACCTTTAGAACATAGAACATAGAATAGTACAGCACAGTACAGTACAGGCCCTTCAGCCAACAATGTTGTGCAGACCCTCAAACCCTGCCTCCCATATAAGCCCCTACCTTGAATTCCTCCATATACCTGCCCAGTAGTCTCTTAAACTTCACTAGTGTATCTGCCTCCACCACTGACTCAGGCAGTGCATTCCACGCACCAAACACTCTCTGAGTAAAAAACCTTCCTCTAATATCCCCTTGAACTTCCCACCCCTTACCTTAAAGCCATGTCCTCTTGTATTGAGCAGTGGTGCCCTGGGGAAGAGGCGCTGGCTATCCACTCTATCTATTCCTCTTATTATCTTGTACACCTCTATCATGTCTCCTCTCATCCTCCTTCTCTCCAAAGAGTAAAGTCCTAGCTCCCTAAATCTCTGATCATAATGCATACTTTCTAAACTAGGCAGCATCCTGGTAAATCTCCTCTGTACCCTTTCCAATGCTTCCACATCCTTCCTATAGTGAGGTGACCAGAACTGGACACAATACTCCATGTGTGGCCTAACCAGAGTTTTATAGAGCTGCATCATTACATCGCGACTCTTAAACTCTATCCTCGACTTATGAAAGCTAACACCCCATAAGCTTTCTTAACTACCCTATCCACCTGTGAGGCAACTTTCAGGGATCTATGGACATGTACCCCCAGATCCCTCTGCTCCTCCACACTACCAAGCATCCTGCCATTTACTTTGTACTCTGCCTTGGAGTTTGTCCTTTGACTCATATGAGAGAATGAGGAGGTGATAGACAGGAGCTACAGGGAGGTAGTAACCTCCAGATTGCAGGACATAGATAACTGGGTGACTATCAGGAGGAGGAGAGGAAATGCACAGTCAGTGCAGAGTACCCCCGCGGCCGTCCCCCTTGATAATAAGCTTTGGATACTGTTGAGGGGGATGACCTAACAGGTGGGAGCTACAGCCATCGGGCCTCTGGCACTGTGGCTCAGAAGAGAAGGGAGGAGAGGAGGACTGCAGTGGTGATGGAAACTCCATAGTTAGAGGAACAGAGACGAGATTCTGTGGGCGCGATAGAGACACCTGGATGGTATATTGCCTCCCTGGTACCAGGGTCAGGGATGATTCAGATTGAGTTCACAGCATTCTAAAGAGGGAGGGTGAGCAATCAAAAGTCTTGGTACTTATTGGCATCAATGACAAAGGTAGGAAAGGTGAGGAGGTCCTGAAGAGAGATTTTAGGGAGCTAGGTAGGTAGCTGAAAAGCAGGACCCCCAGGGTGGAAATCTCTGGATTGCTCCCTGTGCCATGTGCCAGAGAGCGTAAGAATAGGGTGATCTGACAGATGAATGCTTGGCTGAGCAACTGGTGTAGGGGCAGGGTTTCAGATTCTTCTGTGAAAGGTATGACCTCTGTAAAAGGGATGTGTTACACCTGAACCCGAGGGAGTCCAATAGTCTTGCGAGCAGGCTTGCTAGATGTGCTTGGGAGGATTTAATCTAAGTTGGCACGAGGATGGGAAGGAGAGCACTAGAGCAGAGGATGAGGTCATTGGTTTAAAAACAGTGTAGCGAGACTGTCAGAAAGGACAAAGGTGACGGGGCAGAATCGCAGGCTACAGGATAAGTTGCAGTGTAAAAGGGGGACAAAATCAAAAGGGATGATGAATACAGGACTGAAGGTGTTTTATTTGAAGGCATGCTGTATACTGAATAAGGTAGGAGAACTTGTAGCACAGTTACAGATTGGCATGTATGAAGTTGTGGACATCACTGAAGTGTGGCTGAAAGTTTGTAGCTGAGAGCTTAACATCCAAGGATACGCATTTTATGAAAAGGATAGGCAGGTAGACGAAGGGAGTGGTGTGACTCTGTTGGTAAAAATGTAATCAAATTGTAAAGAGGTGACATAGGATCAGAAGGTATAGAATTGTTGTGGGTGGAGTTAAGAAACTGCAAGTGTTAAAAGACCTTGATAGGAGTTATATTCAGACCTCTGAACAATAGCAAAGATGTGGTCTACAGTTCACAATGGGAGACAGACACTGCATGTCAAAAGGGCAATGCTATGATAGTAATGGGGGATTCAATATGCAGGTACATTAGGAAAATCAGGTTGGTGCTGGATTCCAAGAGGAAGAATTTTAAGAATGCCTACGGGATGGCTTTTCAGAGCAGCCTGGTTGAGCCCACTAGGGGATCAGTTATTCTGCTTTGTGTGTTGTGCAATGAACCAGAATTGATTAGAGAACTTAAGGTAAAAGAATCCTTCGGGGTCAGTGATCATAATACAACAGAATTCACCCTGCAATTTGAGAAGGAGAAGCTCAGGTCAGATGTATCAGTATCACAGTGGAGTAAAGGGAATTACAGAGGCATGAGAGAGGAGCTGGTCAAAATTGATTGGAAGGGAACACTAGCAGGGATCGCAAAGAAGAATTGTCCCAAAAAAGAAATATTTTAAAGACAGGATGACGTAATTGAAACGTATAAAATCTGAAAGGGATTGGTCAGGCTAGATGCAGGAAGATTGTTCCCGATGTTGGGGAAGTCCAGAATGAGGGGTCACAGTTTGAGGATAAAGGGGAAACCTTTTAGGACTGAGATTAGGAAAATCTTCTTCACACAGAGAGTGGTGAATCTGTGGAATTCTCTGCCACAGGAAACAGTTGAGGCCAGTTCATTGGCTATATTTAAGAGGGAGTTAGATTTGGCCCTTGTGGCTAAAGGGATCGGGGGTATGGAGGGAAGGCAGGTACAGGGTTCTGAGTTGGATGATCAGCCATGATCATACGGAATGGCGGTGCAGGCTCGAAGGGCCGAATGGCCTACTCCTGCACCTATTTTCTATGTTTCTATGTAACCATGACTGACAAGTGAAGTCAAAGCCAACATAAAAGATAAAGAGAGGGCATATAATAGAGCAAATATTAGTGGGAAGTTAGAGGATTGGGAAGCTTTTGAAAACCAACAGAAGGCAACTAAAAAAAGTCACAAAGAAGGAAAAGATGGAGTACAAAAGAAATGGCGGACGAACTGAATAAGTATTTTGCATCAATCTTTCACTGTGGAAGACACTAACAGTATGCTAGAAGTTGGAGGGTGTCAGGGGGCAGAAGTGAGTAAACTTGCATTACTAGGGAGAAAGAGCTTGGGAAGCTGAAGTACCTGAATGTAGATAAGTCACATAGACCAGATAGTCTACGCCCCCAAGTGTTCTGAAAGAGCTGGCTGAAGAGATTGCGGAGACATTAGTAATGATCTTTCAAGAATCAATGGATTCTGGCATGGTTCCAGAAGTATGGAAAATTGCAAATGTCTCTCCAGGAATAGAGGCAGAAGGAAGGAAATTATAGGCCAGTTAGCCTGACCTCAGTGGTTGGGAAGATGTTGGAGTTGATTGTTAATGATGTGGTTTCAGGGTAATTGGAGGCACATGATAAAATGAGCTGAAGTCAATGTTATTTCCTTAAGGAAAAATCTTGACTAACAAATTTGTTGGAATTCTTTGAAGAAATAACAAGCAGGATAGACCAAGGAAAATCAGTTGATGCTGCGTATTTGGAATTTCAGAAGGTCTTTGACACTGTGTCACACATGAGGCTGCTTAACAAGCTACGAGCCCATGGTATTACAGGAACGATACTAGTCTGGATAGAGCATTGGCTGAATGGCAGGAGACAAAAAGTGGGAATGAGGGGAGCCTTTTCTGGTTGGCTGCCAGTGACTAGTGGTTTTTCCTCAAGGGTTTGTCTTTTGATGTTATATGTCAATGATTTGGATGACAGAATAGATGGCTTTGTTGCCAAGTTTGTGAACGATACGAAGATAAGAGGAGGGACAGGAAGTTGTGAGGCAGTAGAGAGACTACAGAAGGATTTAAACAGATTAGGAAAATGGGTAAAGAAATAGCAGATGGAATACAGTGTCCAGAAGTGTTTGGTCATGTACTTTGGTAGAATGAATAAAAGAGTTGACTATTTCCTAAATGGAGAGAAAATTTAAAACTCAGAGGTACAACGGCACTTGGGAGTCCTCATGCAAGATTCCCTAAAGGTTAATTTGAAGGCTGAGTTGTTGGCGAGGTTGGTGAATACGATGTTAGCATCCATTTTGAGAGGACTGGTATATAAAAACCAAGATGTAATGTTAAGGCTTTATAAGGCATAGGTCAGACTGCACTTGGAGTATTGTGAGCAGTTTTGGACCCAATATCTAAGAAATGATGTGAGGGTTCAGAGCAGGCTCATGAAAATGATTTCAGGATTGAAGGCTTGTCATATGAGGAGCATCGGATGGCTCTGGACCTCTTCTCACTGGAATTCTGAAGAATGAGAGGGGACCTCATTGAAACCTATTGAATGTTGAAAGGTTTTGATAGAGTGGATGTAGAGAGAATGTTTCCTTTGCTGGGGGAGTCTATGACCAGAGGACACGGCCTCAGAATAGAGGGATGTCCATTTAGGATTGAGATGAGGAGGAATTTCTTTAGCCAGAGGGTAGTGAATTTGTTGCCATGGGTGACTGTGGTGGCCAAGTAAACTACTTCTTTCTCTATGTTTACTTTTTTTAAAATTGTGGCTCTGCTACAGTTCAAGCCTGTGATCTACATTTTGGTAGTATATTTTCAGGACAATTGAGCAATCTGGTGTGTTACTGTCTCCGACTAAGTTTAGGGAGATAACAAGCAAAGGAGGGAACCAGTCTCTCTCTCCCTCTCGCTCGATGCTGCCAAAGGATTGTGCCAGATTCCTGGGTCTTGGACAAAGTTTAATTGACGTGGTTTGTGGTTTGGACTCTGTAGCTCATGTTATGATGTGCTTCTGGTATGTGTTTGCTTCTTTTTTTGTTGCTATGTTTGTACGATTTAGATCAGGACAGACTAGTACTGTGGCCTGAAGATAACGAAGACGCAGTGCTGGGATAGGATGAACTGAGCTGGACTGAACACCTGGACTTCTTCCATACCAGGTTGTGAAGCACCCGAGAAGAATGCTTTCTACAGTGCATCTATAAAAATTAGTGAGGGTGTTAGGGGACAGGCCAAATTTCTTTCGCTTCCTCAGGAAGTAAAGGCGCTGGTGGGCCTTCTTGGCAGTGGACTCTGCTTGGTTGGACCAAGTCAAGTCACTTGTGATATTGACTCTGAGGAACTTAAAGCTTTTGACCTGTTCCACTTGTGCACCACCAATGTAAATTGGGTCGTGTGGTCCGCTACTCCTTCTGAAGTCAACAACCAATTCCTTCGTCTTGCTGATGTTGAGGGATAGGTTATTGTCTTTGTACCATGCCACCAGGTTCTTAATTTCCTCTCTGTACTCAAACTCATCATTACCCGAGATACAATTGTGGTGTCACCAGCAAACTTATATATTGAGTTCAATGGAAACTTGGCTACATAATCATGGGTGTACAGTGAGTACAGCAGGGGGATGAGTACACAGCCTTGCAGGGCACCGGTGCTCAGAGTGATTGTAGAGGAGAGCTTGTCCCTTATTTTTACAGCCTGGGTCCTGTCTGTGAGGAAGTTGAAGATCCAGCTGCAGATCTGAGTGCTAAGGCCCAGGTTCCAGAGCTTAGGAATCAGTTTATTTGGAATGATGGTATTAAAGGCAGAGCTGTAGTCAATGAAAAGGAGCCTTACATATGTGTCTTTTAAAGGAAGTTATTAAAGAAAAGAAACAGTCAAATGTGCATGTAATTTGGAGGTCATCTTGAAGCTGTCTTTAACTCGCGCACTGGACCCTCGGTCTGCGTGAAAGCACACACCACCTCCTGAATATCGCTCGAAATCCATCTCAAACAAACGGGCTCCCCCACAGGAGAATAGGCCCTTCCTCCTTGAAGCCATTCATCTGCACAAAGCACCTCGTGCAACAGGGACAGGTTCCTCAGCCATCTTCCCTCCTGTCTTCTCCTAGCTCCCATCAAAAAGACCTCGACTGAAACTCGTCACAAACACCTCTCCACCCAGCATTCTCCAGAACCTTCTCCCAATTCCACCACCCTGATTGGTTGACACCACATTCCAAAGTTGAACAACAAAGCCTCTTCTCTTGGACTCGGTCTCAAACCCGAACCGAACCAGGCTGAAAGCAGAACAGACAGCTCTTACAGAACTGCTAAAATGAAATGCCTACAACATAGAGGTAAAAATCTTAACCAGGGCGTTACACTTCAAAGTAAATTTGTTATCAAAGTACATACTGTATATGTCACCATATACAACCCTGAGATTCATTTTATTGTAGGCATACTCAATAAATCTATCGAATATCTAGGTAATGATAGAGATCTAGAAAATTATAAGGCTAGTAGGAAGGAGCTTAAGAAAGAAATTAGGAGAGCCAGAAGGGACCATGAGAAGGCCTTGGCAGACAGGATTAAGGAAAACCCCAAGGTATTCTACGAGTATGTGAAGAGCAAGAGGATAAGACGTGAGGGAATAGGATCAATCAAGTGTGACAGTGGAAAAGTGTGTATGGAACCAGAGGAGATAGCAGAGATACTTAATGAATACTTTGCTTCAGTATTCACTATGGAAAAGGATCTTGGCGATTGTAGGGATGACTTACAGCGTATTGAAAAGCTTGACCACGTAGATATTAAGAAAAAGGATGTGCTGGAACTTTAGGAAAGCATCAAGTTGGATAAGTCACCGGGACCGGATGGGATGTACCTCAGGCTACTGTGGGAGGCGAGGGAGGAGATTGCTGAGCCTCTGTCGATGATCTTTGCATCATCACTGGGGATGGGAGAGGTTCCGGAGGATTGGAGGGTTGCAGATGTTGTTCCCTTATTCAAGAAAAGGAGTAGGGATAGCCCAGGATATTAAAGACCAGTGTGTCTTACTTTGGTGGTTGGTAAGTTGATGAGAGGCAGGATTTATGAACATTTGGAGAGGCACAATATGATTAGGAATAGTCAGCATGGCTTTGTCAAAGGCAGGTCGTGCCTTACAAGCCTGATTGAATTTTTTGAGGATGTGACTAAACACATTGATGAAGGTAGAGCAGTAGATGTAATGTATATGGATTTTAGCAAGGCATTTGACAAGGTACCCCATGCAAGGCTTATTGAGAAAGTAAGGAGGCATGGGATCCAAGGGACATTGCTTTGTGGATCCAGAACTGGCTTGCCCACAGAAGGCAAAAAGTGGTTGTAGACAGGTCGTATTCTGCATGGAGGCCGGTGGCCAGTGGTGTGCCTCAGGGATCTGTTCTGGGACCTTTACTCTTTGTGATTTTTATAAATGATCTGGATGAGGAAGTGGAGGGATGGGTTAGTAAATTTGCTGATGACACAAAGGTTGGGGGTGTTGTGGATAGTGTGGAGGGCTTTCAGAGGTTACAACGGGACATTGAGAGGATGCAAAACTGGGATGAGAAGTGGCAGGTGGAGTTCAACCCAGGTAAGTGTGAGGTGGTTCATTTTGGTAGGTCAAACATGATGACAGAATATAGTATTAATGGTAAGACTCTTGGCAGTGTGGAGCATCAGAGGGATCTTGGGGTCCGAGTCCATAGGACACTCAAAGCTGCTGCGCAGGTTAAGAAGGCATATGGTACATTGGCCTTCATTAACCGTGGGATTGAGTTTAAGAGTCGAGAGGTAATGTTACAGCTATATAGGACCCTAGTCAGACCCCACTTGGAGTACTGTGCTCAGTTCTGGTCCCCTCACTACAGGAAGGATGTGGAAGCCATAGAAAGGGTGCAGAGGAGATTTACAAGGATGTTTACAAGAAAGCAGGATCTCCCAGTGGCCACACATTTTAATTCCACATCCCATTCCCATTCTGACATATATATCCACGGCCTCCTCTACTGTGAAGATGAAGCCACACTCAGGTTGGAGGAACAACACCTTACATTCCGTCTGGGTAGCCTCCAACCTGATGGTATGAACATTGACTTCTCAAACTTCCGCTAATGCCCCACCTCCTCCTCGTACCCCACCCATTATTTATTTTTATACACACATTCTTTCTTTCACTCTCCTTTTTCTCCCTCTGTCCCTCTGACTATACCCCTTGCCCATCCCCTGGGTTCCCCCCCCCCCCTTTCCTTCTCCCTAGGCCTCTTGTCCCATGATCCTCTCATAGCCCCTTTGCCAATCACCTGTCCAGCTCTTGGCTCCATCCCTCCCCCTCCTGTCTTCTCCTATCATTTTGGATCTCCCCCTCCTCCTCCCACTTTCAAATCTCTTACTAACTCTTCCTTCAGTTAGTCCTGACGAAGGGTCTCGGCCTGAAACGTCGACTGCACCTCTTCCTAGAGATGCTGCCTGGCCTGCTGCGTTCACCAGCAACTTTGATGTGTGTTGCTTTACAAGGATGTTGCCTGGATTGGGAAGCAAGCCTTATGAGAATGGGTTGAGTGAACTCGGCCTTTTCTCCTTTGAGCGACAGAGGGTGAGAGGTGACCTGATAGAGGTGTATAAGATGATGAGAGGCACTGATCTTCTGGATAGTCAGAGGCTTTTTCCCAGGGCTGAAATGGCTAACACGAGAGGGCACAGGTTTAAGGTGCTTGGAAGTAGGTACAGAGGAGATGTCAGGGGTAAGTTTTTTACGCAGAGAGTGGTGAATGTGTGGAATGGGCTGCCAGCAACGGTGGTGGAGGCAGATACAAAAGGGTCTTTTAAGAGCTTAGAAAAATAGAGGGCTATGTGTAACCCTAGGTAATTTCTAAAGTAAATACATGTTTGGCACAACATTGTGGCCCAAAGTGCTTATATTGTGCCATAGGTTTTCTATGTTTCTATATAATAACTGTAACAGAACCAATGAAAGATCGCGCCTACTTGGGCACTCAGCCAGAGTGCAGAAGATAACAAGCTGTGCGAATACAAAAAGAAAGAAATTATATTAATAAATAAATAAAAGTTCAATGGTTCAAAGATTCAATTTAATATCAGAGAATGTATACAACCAGAAATTCACAGACATCCACAAAACAGAAACAAACCTCAAAGAAACAATTCACGAACAATGTTAGAACCCCCAAACCGCCCTGGCCCTCCACACACAAGCATCAACCCTCCCTCACCTACCTCAGCAAAAAAGCATGAAACCTCCCTCCTCACCGCCCACCAAGCAAGCAACAGTAATGCCCCCGAAGAGACCGTGATGCAAGTCCATACGAAAATAAACAATAAATATCAGGAATATGAGATGAAGAGTCCTTGAAAGTGAGTCCATTGGATGTGGGAACGTTTCAATGATGGGGCAAGTGAAGTTATCCCCTTTGCTTCGAGAATCTGGACAAGCTTTTGGATTACAAGGACAGTTCAGTCCATGCGTGGGAATTTGTCAGTGTTAAACCCTATGGAACACCAAATTATAGTACACTCCCTGGTTAGGCTTGTAGAAATTTCTGTCATGTGGTATAGAGTTGGAACAACTTCCTGTCACATGATATTTATCAAATCAAATGGTTCAATTTAATATCAGAGAAGGTATGCGTCATACATTCTTACTTGTCACAGACTTCTTCGAAACAAGAGACCCAGAATCAGAATCTGCTTTATTATCACCAGCATCTGTCATGAAAATAGAATGAATAATGGATTTAAAAACGCAAACACGAGGAATTCTGCAGATGCTGAAAATTCAAGCAACACACATCAAAGTTGCTGGTGAACGCAGCAGGCCAGGCAGCATCTGTAGGAAGAGGTGCAGTCGACGTTTCAGGCCGAGACCCTTCGTCAGGACTAACTGAAAGAAGAGTTAGTAAGAGATTTGAAAGTTGGAGGGGGAGGGGGAGATCCAAAATGATAGGAGAAGACAGGAGGGGGAGGGATGGAGCCAAGATCTGGACAGGTGATTGGCAAAAGGGATATGAGAGGATCATGGGACAGGAGGCCCAGGGAGAAGGAAAAGGGGGAGGGGGGAAAACCCAGAGGATGGGCAAGGGGTATAGTCAGAGGGACAGAGGGAGAAAAAGGAGAGGGAGAGAAGAATGTGTGTATATAAATAAATAACGGATGGGGGAGGTGGGGCTCCAGCGGAAGTCTGAGAAGTTAATGTTCATGCCATCAGGTTGGAGGCTACCCAGACGGAATACAAGGTGTTGTTCCTCCTACTTGAGTGTGGCTTCATCTTTACAGTAGAGGAGGCTGTGGACAAACACATCAGAATGGGAATGGGACACGGAACCAAAATGTGCGACCATTTCTGATGTGTCTGTCCACGGCCTCCTCTGCTGTAGAGATGGGGCCACACTCAGGTTGGAGGAACAACACCTTATGTTCCTTCTGGGTAGCCTCCAACCTGATGGCATGAACATCGACTTCTCTAACTTCCGCTAATGCCCCACCTCCCCCTCGTACCCCATCTGTTATTTATTTATATACATCCATTCTTTCTCTCACTCTCCTTTTTCTCCCTCTGTCCCTCTGAATATACCTCTTGCCCATCCTCTGGTTCCACCCCCCCTTGTCTTTCTCCCCGGACCTCCTGTCCCATGATCCTCTCGTACCCCTTTTGCCTATCACCTGTCCAGCTCTTGGCTCCATCCCTCCCCCTCCTGTCTTCTCCTATCATTTTGGATCTCCCCCTCCCCCTCCAACTTTCTAATCCCTTACTCACTCTTCCTTCAGTTAGTCCTGACGAAGGGTCCCGGCCCGAAACATCGACTGTACCTCTTCCTAGAGATGCTGCCTGGCCTGCTGCGTTCACCAGCAACTTTGATGTGTGCTGCTTGAATAATGGATATTAGCATTACACAATTTTTTTTGTGTTATCCGTATACTTAGTCAACCCCAGTTCCCTGAATTTGTGCTAAAAGAACATGAGAGATTTGGCAGATGCTGGAAATCCAGAGCAACGTGCACAAAATGCTGGAGGAACTCAGCAGGTCAGGCAGCATCTATGGGGAGGAAATAACAGTTGACGTTTTGGGCCGAGCCCCTCCATCAGCACTCATGCTGTGACAAACATTTCTACAGGTGTAGTGTCTATATAAATCAGACAATCACTTTCCAACCCACTTGTGTCAATCTAGTGGCTCCCCTCAGCCCTCTCTTCCAGTAGGGAGCAGTCATTGTTTACTCATCCGCTTCCTGTGCTCGCAACTTGTGAAATTCCAACTGAAGTGGCTTATTTGTGATATTATTTTCTGTATTTACATTTTTAACATGTTTATTGATGTATGCTTTTTTTTGAAAATTATTCAGCATAGAATGTGATGTGTATAAATTCAGCATTTAATGTATGTTTTTGACCTGGATAAAAATGTAGATGGGTGGGTTAGTAAATTTGCAGATGATACCAAGAATTGGTGGAGTTGTGGATAGTGTAGAAGACTAACAAGGAATACTGCACGACGTAGATCAAAGATTCAAAGATCAAAGCACATTTATCAACGAATGTATACGTAACCCTCAGGTTCTGTCGGCGGCGCAAGTCTAGGGAAGACAATCTCTGGCCCCACCAAACGTGTGAGATTGAGGTGCAAAACCTCCTGTCTGTGTGGATGCTGTGTGATTTGCTCCCCTGTTACAAATCAGTACCACGAAATAACACACAGTACACCATATGCCATTAAACGATTTAGCTTTATAATTCTTAATTTGTCTAAAGGGTTAGTAAAGTAAAACAAAAAGAAAAGTGCCCATTTTGATGAAACAGTCTATTGTGCACAAATTGGAGCTCACGGTTTCCCTTCCGCTGGTCCTCCATCGATTTCCTCGGGCTTCATCAACTCCCAGCCCCACTCCAAGTCCACTGCTTTCTGGTTTCTACGACCTCTCCTTTCTGGCATCTTCTCTCCCCATCTTCTGCCGAACAAAAGACCAATTCACCTCGGTCTCAGGCACACAACGAGAAAAAAAACACTCCCTTCATGGACAGCGCACATTCCAAAGCCCCCGTTATCTCTAGCCATAACCCAAACACTGCTGCTGCAGAAAAACCATTACATGAGCAGCAAAACCTTTCCCAGTCCGCTATGTATAAATTACACACCTTGAAATGTGTCTGCCTACAGTCAGCCACAAAGCAAAAAACTCTAATAACCCAATTTTTAAAAAGACCAAAAACCGGTGTGCAGAGAAAGAGAGGAAGAAAATCACACATCATGCAACAATAGAAGCAAGCCAACAGCATCCGGAACCAGATTGATTCCCACACCTGCTCGCGGAGGAGCGAGGGTGGGCCCAAGAAAAGCCACGATCCCCAGTTCATCACACCAGCGGGGATGAACTGCACAGCGGCTGGATCAGTTCACAGCCTCATGCCGCAGGGAAAGGAATGAAAATCCATGGGAGAGCGAGTGGAATCAGCCCCATCCTCACCCCTGCACCCGGCACTTGGGTTTCCAGTCTGTGTCGGCATTTAAATTGTCCAGGTACCAGGTAGTGCCACGCTCTGGGACCTGAATCCAGGTGCAGTGACACGCTGGGGCTGCCCAGCCTGAAGCCATTCTCTAGCTCAGCAAATTGGCTCAGTGCTTAGGCGATCCAACCTCGCACCCGGGTTAGGTGAACAGGCATCGAGATTCTTCCGCATCGACTCCTCTCCAAGTCACTCAATCATCTCCGGCAGCAATACAAACTCTGTCTGTGAACCCAGCAGCTTAAACACGTTGCACTTCGCAATGCTCCAGCACAGCTCATCTCCTGAACCAGTCTTGCTTCTGCCTGCCTCCTCAATTTGTTCACCACAATTTGTTTCATGAAAGATGTTATAAGCAATATCTTTAGTCGAGTCTCTTGCCTTATGATTTACCAGTAAGCCGTCACACATCTTCGGTAGGGTCACCTTAAACCAGAAACTGGATCAGTTACAGATCTGGGCAGAGGAATGGCAGATGGAGTTTAATCATGATAAGTGTGAGGTGTCACACCTCGGAAGGACAAATGCAAGGAGACAATACACAGTTAAAGGGAAGATCCTTAACAGTATTGCTGAGCAGAGTGATCTTGGGACCAAGTTCATAGCTCCTTGATAGTAGATATATAGGTTGATAGTGTGGTTGAGAAGGCTTATGGAATACTTGCCTTTAATAGTCAAGGCACCGAGTTCAAAAGTCAGGAGGTTATGTCGCAACTTTATAAAACTCTGGTTAGACCACGTCTGCAGTATTGTTTACTGTTCTGGTTGCCCCACCATAGGAAGGATGTTCAGGCTTTGGAGAGGGTGCAGGAGAGGTTTACCAGGATGCTTCTTGGTTTAGAGGGCATGCGCTATCATGAGAGGCTGGATAAACTTGGGTTGTTTTCTCTGGAGTGTCGGAGGCTGAGGGGAGATCTGATAGAGGTTTATAAGATTATGAGAAGCATGGATCGAGTGGATGGAGAGTATCTGTTTCCCAGGGTAGAAATGTCTAATACCAGAGGGCATGCATTGAAAGTGAGGGAGGTGGGGGTAGGTTCAAGGGGGATGTGAGGGGTAATTTTTTTTGCTCAGAGAGTGGTGGATGTCTGGAATGTGCTGCCTGGTCTGGTGGTAGAGGCAAATACATTAGAGGCTTTTAAGAGACATTTGGATAGGCACATGGATGCGAGGAAGATGGAGGGATGTGGACATTGTGCGGGTAGGAGGAATTAGTGTTTGTGTTTTTAAAACATTACTTTTTAGCCAGTTTGGTACAGCATTGTGGGCCGAAGGGCCTGTTCCTGTTCTACATAGGAGTGGAATTAGGCCATCCTGCTTATCGAGTCTGCTCCACCATTCCATCATGGCTGATTTACTATCCCTCTCAACCCCCATTCTCCTGCCTTCTCCCTGTAACCTTTGACACCCTCAGTAATCAAGACCCTACCAACCTCCACCTTACACCTACCCAATTACCTGCCCTGCACAGATACCTGCAGCAACAAATTCCACAGATTCACCAGCCTCTGGGGGAAGGAATTCCTCCTCATCCCCAGTCTAAAAGGATGCCCCTCTTTTCTGGAGCTCTGTTCTCTGGTCCTAGACTCACCACCACGGGAAACATCCACTCCATCTAGGCCTTTCAACATTTGGCAGGTTTCCATGAAATTACCCCCTCATTTTTCTAAACACCAGTGAGTGAAGGCCCAGATCCATCAAATGCTCCTCTTATTTTAACACTTTCATTCCCAGGATCATTCTCAAGAACTTCTTCTGGACCCTCACCAAGTATATTTAGGTTTGTTTGGAGAATGAACAGGTACAAGGCACCTGCAACTTCCATTGTTTGTGGGAAGTCAGTAACAATATCCCTCTGGGATAAAGAGGACTTTGAGTCCTGAACATTGACTGGAGGTCACAGTGTCACACAGCACAGAAACACGTCCTTCAGCCCAGCTCGCCGATGCCTCCTCACGTTCTCTGCATTATTTATTTAGTTACTTATTTATTTGCACAGCTTGTCTTCTTTCACACATTGGTTATTTGTCAGTCTTTGTTTGAAAAAGTCCTTCCCCATTGAGCACATTTACAAGGACTGCTGTCACAAGAAAACAGCATCCATCATCTAAGAACCTCACCATACAGACCACGCTCTCTTCTTGCTGCTGCCATCAGGCAGGAGGTACAGGACCCTCAGGTCCCACACCACCGGGTTCAGGAACAGTTATTACCCCACAACCATCAGGCTCCTGAACCAGTGTGGATAACTTCACTCACCACAACGAGCCTCAGGTCCCACACCACCAGGTTCAGGAACAGTTATTACCCCACAACCATCAGGCTCCTGAACCAGTGTGGATAACTTCACTCACCATAATGAGCCTCAGGACCCACACCACCAGGTTCAGGAACAGTTATTACCCCACAACCATCAGGCTCCTGAACCAGTGTGGATAACTTCACTCACCACAATGAGCCTCAGGTCCCACACCACCAGGTTCAGGAACAGTTATTACCGCACAACCATCAGGCTCCTGAACCAGTGTGGATATCTTCACTCAACACAATGAGCCTCAGGTCCCACACCACCAGGTTCAGGAACAGTTATTACCGCACAACCATCAGGCTCCTGAACCAGTGTGGATATCTTCACTCAACACAATGAGCCTCAGGAGCCACACGACCAGGTTCAGGAACAGTTATTACCCCACAACCATCAGGCTCCTGAACCAGTGTGGATAACTTCACTCACCACAATGAGCCTCAGGTCCCACACCACCAGGTTCAGGAACAGTTATTACCGCACAACCATCAGGCTGCTGAACCAGTGTGGACATCTTCACTCATCTCAACTTACGGACTCAGTTTTAAGGAATCTGCAACTTATGTTCTCAATATTATCTTTGAACTTTGCAACAAGGTGAACCATCCAAGCCAGTAGTACTTGCTTGTGTTTTGGTCCATATATTCCTAAACCAGACGTCCCCAACTGTTTTTATGCTATAGACCAATACCATTAAGCAAGGGGTCTGAGGTTGGGAACCTCTGCTCTGAATCTTTCTGTCCAATTGCTTTTGGAAAGCTGTTCAGGCCTACCTCAACCACTGCCTCGCAGCTTATTCCATATGCGGACCACCCTCTGGGTGAAGTAGTCGCCCTGCAGATGCCTTCTAAATCTCTCCCCTCGCAGCTGACGCTTATTCCCTCTGGTTTTGTTTCCATTTTGCTGGAGAAAAAGAATGTGCATTCATCCCGTCCAAGAGCCACACGATTTTATACACCCTCAGATCACCCAGTCTTCAACGCTCCAAGTAACAGTCCTAAGCCTGCCCAACCTCTCCCTTATAAGACCACAAGGGATATGAGCTACTTAGGCCATTTCGACCATTGAGTCTGCTCCAGCATTCCATCACAGCAAATTTATTATCCCTCTCAATACCATTCTTGTCTTCTCCCCTTAACCTATTCAATCTTTCCTTATAACTCAGGTCCTCCAGTCCTAGCAACAACCTTGTAAATTTTCTCTGTAGTCTGTCAACCTTACTTATATCTTTCCTGCAGGTTGTTGTTCCTTTCCACACCTTGTGGCACATCAGGTGGAAACTAACCGTTTCCTTTAGCATGTGGATTTTTTTTTACAAGGCCGAGCTGCTACCTCAATGCACAACCCAGCACGGATAAGAGTGCATAACACACACAAAATGCTGGAGGAACTCAGCAGGCCAGGCAGCATCTATGGGAAAAAGTAGTCGACGTTTTGGGCCGAGACCCTTCTGTCCTGGCCTGCCGAGTTCCTCCAGCATTTTGTGTGCGTTGCTTGGATTTCCAGCATCTGCAGATTTTCTCTTTGTGAACAGATGAAAGCGTGCAAGGAGCCGGCCGGATTCGAACCTAGAACCACAACTCGAAGTCTGGTGAGGATGCCACTACACCACTGGCTGGCTAATTCCTGTAGGTAGGTGACCAAACCTGCACACAATACACCAAATTAGGCCTCACCAACATCTTATACAACTTCAACATAACACCTCAAGTCCTGTACCCAATACTTTGATTTCTGAAGACCAATGTGCCAAAAGCTTTATTTATGACCCTATCTACCTGTGCTACCACTTTCAATTAATTATGGACCTGTATTCCCAGACCTCTCTGTTCTACCACACTCCTCAGTGCCCTACCCCTCACTGTGTAAGACCTGCCCTGGCTGGCCCTACCAAAGTGCAACTCCTTGTGCTTGTCTGCATTAAATTCCTTCTGCCATTTCTCAGCCTATTTTTCCCAGCTGGTCCAGATCCTTCTGCCACTCTGATAGCCTTCTTCACTGTCCACTAGACCCCTAGACCCCCTATCTTGGGTGTCATTCACAAATTTGCTGATCCAGTTTACCACATTATCACCCAGATTATTGATAAGAGATAGAAAACAACAACAGACCCAAAAATAAATTAGACAATAACAGGCAGCGATATCAAATCTTATTCTGATTCGATGGACGGTGAGATGGTAGAGGGATAAGCACACTCATGCCATTGGGTTGTAGACTAGAAGATCAGCACCTATCAGATTCCTTTTCTTTCCTCCCTTCACCTCTTCCATCTATCACCTCCCAGCTTCTTACTTCATCCTCCCTTCCCAAACCCACCCACCTATCACCTGACAACATGTTCTCCTCCTACTTCCCCCCACCTTCTTATCCAACCATCTTCCCCCTTCCTTTCCAGTCCTGATGAAGGGTCTCACTTCAAAATATCGACTATTTCTTTCCATAGATATTGCCTGACCTGCTGAGTTCCTCCAGTGTTGTGTGTGTATTGCTCTGCCTTTCAAAACCCACCAGAGAAAAAGCAGGGAGTGCTGGATTGACCATTTCCCACTCCGCTCTAGACCCTCCATCTCTGTCCAACCGGACTACAGGTGACTCCTGGCCCTCTCTTGCATGGGGTGACCCAGAGAGCAGTAACCTCATTTTCCCCCCATTCATTTTCTGGTCTACCCCCTCAGGTACAAAAGCTCGGGACCTGGTCCCACCAGACTCAGAGAGTCTCTACCCCATGCTTGAAAATACCACTTGTACAATAAAGGTGAATTTTTGATCTCTCAATGAATCTCGTTGCGTTTTGTCCACCTGTACTATACCTTCTGTTACTGTATCACTATCTTCCACAGGATTGCACTGAAAAAACATGCCAGAGGAACTCAGCAAGTTAGGCAGTTTCTGTAAGGAAATGAACAGTCAACATCTTGGGTCGAGACCTTTCATCAGGACAATATATTCTGCATTCCTGCTCATAAATCAGTCCTGATGAAGGGACTCCGCTCAAAAGATTGGCCATTTATTTCCCTGACGTGCCGAGTTCCTGTGAGTGTGAGTGTGAGTGCTGCTCTGGATCTCCAGCACCTGCAGAATCTCGTGTTCACTATATTCTGAATCATGGTTTCCCTCAACTGCCTTGTACGTGGGAACGATCTGTCCGCATGGCCAACAAAAGATTTTCACCGTATCTCAGCACGTGACAATAATGAACCAATTTCAGTATAACACCAATAATCCAGCACCTGCAGGACTGGCAGATTTTTATGAATGTTATTTCTAATAAACACCAACACACTTTGATTTCACAATAAACATGATAGCAGTATAATACATCTTTCACTGAACCCAGAGTGTTTAAAGAGAGTGGGGAAAAAAGACCCAGAGGGTTCCAGCTTGTCAAAACCACCAGAAACTGGTAAGCATACTGCTCTGGCTCACAATCCAGTTCAGAGTCCAGATCTCTGCCCACCATCCAGATCCAAGATCACAATCTGGACCAATTTGCTGGTGCAGGGTCTAAATCCCTGCTTATAATCCAGATCCGGGACTATGGGCCTAGTAACTGGTTCAGAGTCCAGATTCCCCCTCATAATCCAGATTGGGATCACGATCTGGACCAAGTCGCTGGTGTGGAGTCCGGATCCCTGTTCGCCATCCAGATCTGGGAATCCAGACCAAGTCGCTGGTGCGGAATCTGGATCCCTGTTCACGATCCAGATCTGGGAATCTGGACCAAGTTGTTGGTGCATTGTCCGGATTCTGCTCACAATCTGGATGCCGAGCCACAGCCCAGATGCCAGACCAAAATCCAGACTCTAGCTCCAATCCTTTTCCGCCTGTTTATACAAGAATGCGCCTGCTCACGCTCCAGATTAACGAGCGAGTCCTGTGAAGGGTCTTGGGCCGAAATGTTGACTGTTCACTCCCCTCCATGGATACTGCCTGACCTACTGTGTTCCTCCAGCATTGCGCTAGTGAGCGAAGCACAGGGTATTCCCAACAATCAGACGCCAGGGTAGCAAAGGATCACCTGCAGGGACCCCGGGATCGCTCCCGAATCTCGTCCTGCGAGGTGGGAGGGGTCGCGTCCACTCCTACACACCCCCACCCCGGGTTCACAGATCCCCTTTCTTCTGGCTGCAGTCCACGCACACCCGCACGGGATGATCCCAGCCCCGGGAGGGGACGCTCCGCAGGCCGGGGGAGCAGGGGCCACAGAAGCCTCGGCCGCAGGCCCGGCAGTGGTGACGGGAGGTGGTGCTGGTGAAGGCCTTCCCGCAGCGGTGGCACTCGGCGAGCTGGTCGTCGGGCACCCAGTAATCCGGCCTGGCCACATCCTTAACCAGCCCTGCAAAACAGAAACGCCAATAGGTAGTCACCTGATGTTCGCACGGGCGGGGGGGGGAGGGGAGGTGACTCCATGGAGACCCCTTTCACCCTCCCCTATCATAGAAACCATAGAAACTACAGCACAGAAACAGGCCTTTTGGCCCTTCTTGGCTGTGCCGAACCATTTTCTGCCTAGTCCCACTGACCTGCACACGGACCATATCCCTCCATACACCTCCCATCCATGTATCTGTCCAATTTATTCTTAAATGTTACAAAAATTACCACCTTGTTTACCACTCATTTACCACCTCGTCTGGCAGCTCATTCCGTACTCCCACCACTCTCTGTGTGAAGAAGCCCCCCCCTAATGTTCCCTTTAAACTTTTCCCCCCTCACCCTTAACCCATGTCCTCCGGTTTTTTTCTCCCCTTGCCTCAGTGGAAAAAGCCTGCTTGCATTCACTCTATCTATACCCATCATAATTTTATATACCTCTATCAAATCTCCCTTCATTCTTCTACGCTCCAGGGAATAAAGTCCTAACCTATTCAACCTTTCTCTGTAACTGAGTTTCTCAAGTCCCGGCAACATCCTTGTAAACCTTCTCTGCACTCTTTCAACCTTATTTACATCCTTCCTCCAATTTGGTGACCAAAACTGAATACAATACTCCAGATTCGGCTTCACCAATGCCTTATACAACCTCATCATAACATCCCAGCTCCTATACTCAATACTTTGATTGATAAAGGCCAATGTACCAAAAGCTCTCTTTACAACCCTATCTACTTGTGACACCACTTTTAGGGAATTTTGTATCTGTATTCCCAGATCCCTCTGTTCTACTGCACTCCTCAGTGCCTTACCATTAACCCTGTATGTTCTACCTTGGTTTGTCCTTCCTACGTGCAATATCTCACACTTGTCTGTATTAACCTCCATCTGCCATTTTTCAGCCCATTTTTCCAGCTGGTCCAAGTCCCTCTGCAGGCTCTGAAAACCTTCCTCACTGTCTACTACACCTCCAATCTTTGTATCATCAGCAAATTTGCTGATCCAATTTACCACATTATCATCCAGATCATTGATATAGATGACAAATAACAATGGACCCAGTACTGATCCCTGTGGCACACCACTAGTCACAGGCCTCCACTCAGAGAAGCAATTCTCTACCACCACTCTTTGGCTTCTTCCATTGAGCCAATATCTAATCCAATTTACCACCTCTCCATGTATACCTAGCGACTGAATTTTCCTAACTAACCTCCCACGCGGGACCTTGTCAAAGGCCTTACTGAAATCCATGTAGACAATATCCACTGCCTTCCCTTCATCCACTTTCCTGGTAACCTCCTCGAAAAACTCCAACAGATTGGTCAAACGTGACCTACCACACACAAAGCCATGTTGACTCTCCCTAATAAGTCCCTGTCTATCCAAATGCTTGTAGATTCTGTCTCTTAGTACTCCCTCCAATAACTTACCTACTACTGATGTTAAACTTACCGGCCTATAATTTCCTGGATTACTTTTCAATCCTTTTTTAAACAACGGAACAACATGAGCCACTCTCCAATCCTCCGGCATCTCAACCGTAGACAGCGACATTTTAAATATTTCTGCCACTACAATGAGCCTCAGATCCCACATCACCAGGTTCAGGAACAGTTATTACCCCTCAACCATCAGGCTCCTGAACCAGTGTGGATAACTTCACTCAACTTCATTTGCCCCATCATTGAAATGTTCCCACAACCAAAGGACTCACTTTCAAGGACTCTTCATCACATGTGCTCAATATTTATTGCTTATTTATTATTATTATTTATTTCTTTTTGTATTTGCAGTTTTTTTGGCCCACTGGTTGAATGCCCAGTTACTGCAGACTTTCTTTGATCCTGTTACGGTTTAGTATTCTGTGGATTTATTGAGAATGCCCACAAGAAAACGAATCTCAGGGTTGTAGATGGTGACACTTATGTAGTTTGACCATAAGTTCACTTTGAACTTTGAGTGTTGTAGATAAAGATCGTGAGGCATTGTCGGGGACCTCTTACCACCCGTCCCACAATCTCTCTGACTCACTACTGTCAGGAAACAGGCCTGCACTGCACAAACGACACACATCTTGTATTATACTTGAGTAATTTATGTGTGGTAACATTTTGCTTGATGTGCCGTATGTGACAGATGCTTTGTGGGTACACCATGGTGCAGAGGAACATTCATTTGGTTGTATATATGTACAGTCAGATTACAATGACATTGAGACAGCAGGCGCGGCTGTCAGAGGCCTCTGCACTCGAGCGGTCTCTCTCTTTCGATGGTGAGTGAGAGTCTGTTGGCTCAGAGTCGGGGAACTCGAATAAGTGATGCTGCAGACTGTAATGTCAGAACAGAGAGTTGTTGGCCTCCCACCCCAATGTGGCAGGAGGGATATCTCTCTCTCCCTCGCTAGTGAGAGAGCGGGCCTGTCTGAGATGTTAGGATGGACAGTAGCTTTTGATGGACTCTAGACTGTGGTCTCTGTGGGCTTTGCCATTGCTCGGGGGTGGGGTTTGGTGCTAATGCAGAAGAAAATTGGGGAGGGGGAGAGGGAGGGTTGATGATTTGGCTATTTGGCTGCTGCTTGTGCGTGGGGGAGGGGGCTTTGGAGTTTGAATGCTTCATTTTTTGGGTTTTGTTTTCTCTCTGTTTGTTGGATGTCTGTGAAGAGTAAGAATTCCAGGTTGTATACACTCTCTGATTATTAACTTGAACTTGGAGGTCAAGTCTCAGGAGGAGGCATGTGGCAATCCCCACTCTACCCCCCCCCCGCCAATCAACAGAGCATTGCAGCTCACAGAGAATCCCACTCACTCCCCAAAGCTGGCCGAAAGAGGCTCAGTCCCTCTGGCAGGATCCAGAAAGAGTTCTTCTGCTGGCTGACCGATCCCTGGCCGAGAGATGTGGCTGCCTCACAGACCCAGGATTCATCCCCAACCCCCATGCCAGCCGCAGTGGGGGAACGCCAATCAAAGCCCCTGCTGTCGGGGGCAGCTCTAAGGGAGGGGGTGACTGTGCTAGCGGCTGGGTGGCGACAGGGTCTGAGCAGAGGGTGATGGCGACGTGCCTAGGCTGGGCTGACCCAGGCAGGATGTAAAGCACAAGAGGTTCTGCAGATGCTGGAAATATCGAGCAACACACCCAGAACGCCAGAGGAACAGAGTGGAGTCAGTCCACCCGGCCCCTCGAGTCATGCTGTCCCAGCAACTCACAGCCCCGATTAACCCTAACCTAACCACGGGACAACTGACAATGACCAGTTAACCCGGTATTGTACGTCTTTGGACTGTAGGAAACCCGGATCAAACCCTTGAATTGATGGGGCGGGGACATAGAACTCCAAGCTCTGGAATGCCCAGAGCAGTACTAGCATCTCACTTATGTGGCCTCCTGATGGAGAGGTACACAAGGGAGGTGATGGGCAGGCGAGGAGAAGGGGGCCCCTCTCTCCCTCTGTTCCCCTCCTCCTTCCGTCTCCCATAGTCTACTCCAGCCCTTTACCCCTTCCACCCATCACCTCCCAGCTTCTCACTTCCCTCCCCCTCACTCCTCACCTCCCAGCCTGTACTCTTCCCCCTCCCTTCCCACCAGCTTATTCTGCCTTCTCACATCAAAGTTGCTGGCGAACGCAGCAGGCCAGGCAGCATCTCCAGGAAGAGGTACAATCGACGTTTCGGGCCGAGACCCTTCGTCAGAACTAACTGAAGGAAGAGCTAGTAAGAGATTTGAAAGGATCCCCCTCTCCCCTCGCACTTTCAAATCTCTTACTAGCTCTTCCTTCAGTTAGTCCTGACGAAGGGTCTCAGCCCGAAACGTCAACTGTACCTCTTCCTGGAGATGCTGTCTGGCCTGCTGCGTTCCACCAGCAACTTTTATGTGTGTTGCTTGAAATTCCAGCGTCTGCAGATTTCCTCATGTTTGTGTTATTCTGGCTTCTACTCTCATTCTCTCCCATCCCGATGAAGGGTCTCAGCCCAAAATAACATCTCTTTATTCCCCTCCGTAGATCCAGCATTCGGTGTGTGTGTTGTTCAAGTAAACAGTGCCACGGAAAACCAACAGGCCGACCAAACTGGGCCCGGGAGAGTAGGGGGAGCAGTTGACACTTTGGGGGGGGGGGGGGGGGAGAGGCCACCATACATACATACCAAGGGGATAATTGACGGCTGAAGACATCACCTCCAGGGTACTCTGGGCCATCTCCGTGATCCTGCGTGCCAGTAATCCGCTACCGGCCGCGGGTGGCACCTTCCCTGTGGAGAGGGAGAACCAGGTCAAAGAGAGCGGCGGGGAATGTTCTGATGTCAGACTGGAACCCACATGGTGCACCCACCTCCCAGTCCGCATTCCCCCCCTCCCCACCCCCCCGTTTTCTCACTATGACCATCAGGAAGGAGGTACAGGGGCCTCAGGTCCCACACCACCAGGTTCAGGAACAGTTATTACCCCACAACCATCAGGCTCCTGAACCAGTGTGGATAACTTCACTCACCACAACGAGCCTCAGGTCCCACACCACCAGGTTCAGGAACAGTTATTACCCCACAACCATCAGGCTCCTGAACCAGTGTGGATAACTTCACTCACCACAATGAGCCTTAGGTCCCACACCACCAGGTTCAGGAACAGTTATTACCCCACAACCATCAGGCTCCTGAACCAGTGTGGATAACTTCACTCACCACAATGAGCCTCAGGTCCCACACCACCAGGTTCAGGAACAGTTATTACCCCACAACCATCAGGCTCCTGAACCAGTGTGGATAACTTCACTCACCACGATGAGCCTCAGGTCCCACACCACCAGGTTCAGGAACAGTTATTACCCCACAACCATCAGGCTCCTGAACCAGTGTGGATAACTTCACTCACCACAATGAGCCTCAGGTCCCACACCACCAGGTTCAGGAACAGTTATTACCCCTCAACCATCAGGCTCCTGAACCAGTGTGGATAACTTCACTCACCACAATGAGCCTCAGGTCCCACACCACCAGATTCAGGAACAGTTATTACCCCACAACCATCAGGCTCCTGAACCAGTGTGGATAACTTCACTCACCACAATGAGCCTCAGGTCCCACACCACCAGATTCAGGAACAGTTATTACCCCACAACCATCAGGCTCCTGAACCAGTGTGGATAACTTCACTCACCACAATGAGCCTCAGGTCCCACACCACCAGATTCAGGAACAGTTATTACCCCACAACCATCAGGCTCCTGAACCAGTGTGGATAACTTCACTCACCACAATGAGCCTCAGGTCCCACACCACCAGATTCAGGAACAGTTATTACCCCACAACCATCAGGCTCCTGAACCAGTGTGGATAACTTCACTCACCACAACGAGCCTCAGGTCCCACACCACCAGATTCAGGAACAGTTATTACCCCACAACCATCAGGCTCCTGAACCAGTGTGGATAACTTCACTCCCCACAATGAGCCTCAGGTCCCACACCACCAGGTTCAGGAACAGTTATTACCCCACAACCATCAGGCTCCTGAACCAGTGTGGATAACTTCACTCACCACAATGAGCCTCAGGTCCCACACCACCAGATTCAGGAACAGTTATTACCCCACAACCATCAGGCTCCTGAACCAGTGTGGATAACTTCACACACCACAACTCTGAACTGATTCCACAACCTATGGACTCCCTTTCGAGGACTCTATGACTCATGTTCTCGGTATTATTTAATTTTTTAAAAAATTATTTGGATGACTTGCCCTCTTTTGCACATTGGTTTTTCATCAATTCTATTGTAATTTTTTATTTTTCTGTAAAATGTCAAAGATATTCAAAAGTTTGACGGGTCTCTCTCTCCCCCCTCACTCACTGCTGCTGGAGTCTTGCGTCTTGTTCAAGGTTTAATTGATGCAGTTTGTGGATTGGACTCGTGGTTTATGTTTAGGTGTTTCTGTTCCTTCTTTTAAAAATATTTTTTCTATTTTGTACTATTTTTAATCTATTTAATATACTTGCTGTAATTGATTTATTTAATTCTATATTATCATGTATTGCATTGAACTTTTGATGCTAAGTTAACAAATTTCATGGCACATGCTGGTGATAATAAAGCTGATTCTGATTATTGCTATTTTGATTGGGGTGGACTGTCTCTGCGGCCTGCAGTCGATGAACAACACAGTGATAAACTGAACTGAACTGAACATTCCTAGACTGTTTTACGGACTTCGTGTTTTGATGTTTTGTGATTTTCATTCTTTATTTGCTGATTGTGTGACTTGCTTTTTTTGCATGAGGGATGTTTGATGGTTTCTTTGAACGGGTTCCACTGTGTTACTTTGTTTTGTGACTGTCTGGGGGGGGGGGGAAGGCGAATCTCAGGGTGGTATACATACTGATAATAAATGTACTTTGAAAATACATCTCAGGGTTGTATATGACTCATATGCTTCGATAATGATTTTACTTCGAAAATCTCCCATTAGGAACTACCTTTGCTGCCTGAATCTCCTGCGAGAGGAGAGAAGCCTTTTCTCGCTTCTATGTAGCTGAGAGAACTGCCGCTCAGACAGCTGACTGTGGTCGGGAGTTTCTCAATGAATTCAGATCAATTAATATGATCAATGGAAGCACTTAGAAAGCAGCTCAGGCCATCAGTTAACAGCCAGCACTGCTTCCTGCTCTTTTTAACCAGTGCAGGAACAAGGTCCCGTCTGTCACTTTGTGTGGAGTGTGATTGATGCTCAGGAGCTGTCAGATGTTCAAGGCCAAGATCAACTGTGCAGAGGTCAAGTCCAGTTAGTGACCAACAACCCCATTGGTGACCTTAACAGGACCATAGGTGCAGGAGTAGGGGTTAGGCCATTCAGTCCATCAAGTCTGCTCTGTCATTCTATCATGGCTGATTTATTTTCCCTCTCAAAGTGCAAAGTAAATTTATTATCAAAGTACATATAGGTCACCATATACAACTGAGATTCATTCATATGTAGTATGCAACCCTGAGATTTGTCTTCCCCACAGACAAGCACGAGACAAAAGAACACCGAGGAATCTGTTCAAAGAGAAACATCAAACCCACCAACCACCAGCCCCCAGCCCAAAAAAACACAAACTAAAAAAACGAGCGAAAACGCAGGATATAAAAAACAAAATCGAAATCCAGGCATATTCAGTTCAGCTCAGTGTTCTTTATCTGCAGTCCACACTGATCAAAAAAAAAAAATCACACAAAATAACTAAAAAGAAAGGAGTGACCGGGGGGGGGGAGGAGGGAGACAATGGTGGTGAGAGGAAAAAGACAGAGACAGCCACATATAAACACCTTCCCCCCCCCCTTCAGCAGCAGTGAGTGAGAGGCTGGTAGGCAGCACTGAACACTCACTCGCCTCGATGACTTCAATCTTCATCAGCGCTTTAATTGGTGAGAAATCATGCCCTGTCTCCAGGCTTCTTGGCCTCAAGGCCCCACACTTTGCTTGAAACCTCACCAGACACCATCGGAAACCCAAAAGTGCCAGATCACTCAATCGGCCTTTCAACCTTTGAAAGCAAGTCCGTTGGTTGTGCGAACATTTCAATGATGAGGCAAGTGAAATAAAACCTATTCTCCTGCCTCCTCTCATATCCATTGATGCCCTTACTAATCCAGAACTTATCAACCCCATTGACAGCCATCTGTGACGATAAATTCCATAGATCCATCACCCTCTGGCTCAAGAAATTCCTCATCCCTGTCCTATGTGGACATTCCTCTATTCTGAGGCTGTGCCCTCTGGTCCTAGACTTCCCCCACCATAGGGAACATCCTCTCCACATCCACTCTGTCTAGGCCTTTCAACATTCAATAGCTTTCAATGACACCCCCCCCCACCACTACTACTACGACGTTGACTCAGGCCTAGGGGGCCGGCGTCGGGCATGATGACGGACTCTCCACTTCTCCCTCTCCCTCATCAGTGTGTTCAGTTCATCTACATTAGCCACACCGCTGTCTTCTAGGAGCGTGTTGACCATAGTCTTGAGAGGGCGCCCCCCCACCCTTCTTCTAAACTCCAGCGAGTACAGGCCCAGAGCCTTCAAATGCTCCTCACGCATTAACCCTTTCATTGCCGGGACCACAGACACAGCCTGACCTGCAGCGTTTTGTATGCAGAGACCAACTCTGGTCCTTCACTGGCACCACAGAGGCTCCAGGTGTTGGAACTTGCCTCTGCTCCCTGCCCTGCAACGCGGATGTTACCTGCGCCGCCACGCGGACGTTACCTGCACCATCATCCCTGGCTCTGAAGCAGCTGTCGCAGACGCGGACAGCAGCCGTGCCCCAGCCGCGCTCCGGGACGGGCATGCTCTCGCTGGAGCAGGAGTCGCAGCAGCCCTCCCCGCATGCCCGGCAGTGATGTTTCTGCTCCCCGGGTCCGAACGCCTTCCCACAATGGTGGCATTCCTGCGGTGAAAACCGGGAGAGGTGGGGCTTCTGTTAGTGGGTAGTCACTGAGGTCCCCAGATCTGCCCGCCCGCCCGCGATCCGTGGGAGGGAGGAGTGAGGCGTTAGAGGAGCGATCTGGGGGAGGCCATCCAGCCCATCGAGTTCATACTAGACAAGAGCGCCAATGGAGTGAACATCACCCATTGCCTGTCCTAGTCCAATTATGAAAACACCATGTGACAATAACTTTTCCATTTAACCAAATTTACCAAACTAAAAGTGCCAGTTCTTCCTCCACGTTCTTCAGGGATCAGACATAGAACAGTACAGCACGGGCCCTTCGGCCCACAATGTTAACCTACCCCAAGATCAATCTAACTCTTCCCTCCTACATAGCGCTCAATTTTTCTATCATCCTTGGGCCAAAAAAACCACCTTCCCTGGTTTCAGGCACCACCATCCTCTTGTAGAAAACTTAGCCCTGACATCCACCCACCCCTACATCTCCTTTGGGGCCGCACGGTAACGTAGTAGTTTACACGACGCTTTACAGTTCAGGTGACACGTGCTGACTGTAAGGAGTTTGCACGTTTTCCCGTGACAGCGTGGGTTTCCGCCGGGTGCTCCAGTTTCCTCCCACAGTCCAAAGACGTACCGGTTGGTAGGTCATTGTAAACTGTCCTGTGGTTAGGCTAGGGTTAAATCTGGGATTTCTGGGTGGTGTGGCTCGATGGGCCGAAAGGGTCTATCTCAATAAATAAATAAAAACAAATAAATTAAAATTCTGCCCCCTCATATTAGCCTGTCAGCAGGTGGGTGGGGAGGGGGAAGAGGAACAGGTTGTGCCCTCTGCTCTCCCGTCCCTTCGTCACACCCTTTCAGGGCATCTGACAACATATGGACTTGTCCATCGTGCCCTGGGCGTTTGGAAGTTCTGCAGAGCCCTTTCTACCCTTTTCCTATGAACAGGTTTCCCCTCTTCTCATTGCTACCGGGGGTGGGGGCAGGCCCAGGAGCCGGGAGCTTGAAGGTACGTATTCAACATTTCAGGTTCAGCTTCCTCCCCTCCACTATTGGATTCCTGAACAGACGGTGAACCAATCCACGATGACGAATGAAGTCACTGCGAGCCTAAGAGTCTATTAAAATGTCCCTCATGTACCTGCCTCTACCACCACACCTGGCAGTGTGGTCCACACACCCACCACTCCGGGTGTAAAAACCTACCTCTGACATCTTCCCCCCACCCATCATCTTAAAATCACCACCATTATGTGCCACGTGGCCAATTAAGGTCTTCCCCAGAAGTCTCTGGCTACCCACGTGATCTATGCAGGTATATCCAATAAAGTTGCCACTGGGTGCAAGTTTTACATTGGACCTGCAGGAGAGGGAAGGAGGCAGCACGGGGACATTGTACCTGCAGGAGAGGGAAGGAGGCTGGACGGGGACATTGTATCTGCAGGAGAGGGAAGGAGGCTGGACGGGGACATTGTACCTGCAGGAGAGGGAAGGAGGCTGGACGGGGACATTGTACCTGCAGGAGAGGGAAGGAGGCTGGACGGGGACATTGTACCTGCAGGAGAGGGAAGGAGGCTGGACGGGGACATTGTACCTGCAGGAGAGGGAAGGAGGCAGCACGGGGACATTGTACCTGCAGGAGAGGGAAGGAGGCAGCACGGGGACATTGTACCTGCAGGAGAGGGAAGGAGGCAGCACGGGGACATTGTACCTGCAGGAGAGGGAAGGAGGCAGCACGGGGACATTGTACCTGCAGGAGAGGGAAGGAGGCAGCACGGGGACATTGTATCTGCAGGAGAGGGAAGGAGGCAGCGCGGGAACATTGTACCTGCAGGAGAGGGAAGGAGGCTGGACGGGGACCTTGTACCTGCAGGAGAGAGAAGGAGGCTGGACGGGGACATTGTACCTGCAGGAGAGGGAAGGAGGCAGCACGGGGACATTGTACCTGCAGGAGAGAGAAGGAGGCTGGACGGGGACATTGTACCTGCAGGAGAGGGAAGGAGGCAGCACGGGGACATTGTACCTGCAGGAGAGGGAAGGAGGCTGGACGGGGACATTGTACCTGCAGGAGAGGGAAGGAGGCTGGACGGGGACATTGTACCTGCAGGAGAGGGAAGGAGGCAGCACGGGGACATTGTACCTGCAGGAGAGGGAAGGAGGCAGCACGGGGACATTGTACCTGCAGGAGAGGGAAGGAGGCAGCGCGGGGACATTGTACCTGCAGGAGAGGGAAGGAGGCTGGACGGGGACATTGTATCTGCAGGAGAGGGAAGGAGGCTGGACGGGGACATTGTACCTGCAGGAGAGGGAAGGAGGCAGCACGGGGACATTGTACCTGCAGGAGAGGGAAGGAGGCAGCACGGGGACATTGTACCTGCAGGAGAGGGAAGGAGGCAGCACGGGGACATTGTATCTGCAGGAGAGGGAAGGAGGCAGCGCGGGAACATTGTACCTGCAGGAGAGGGAAGGAGGCTGGACGGGGACATTGTACCTGCAGGAGAGGGAAGGAGGCTGGACGGGGACATTGTACCTGCAGGAGAGGGAAGGAGGCAGCACGGGGACCTTGTACCTGCAGGAGAGGGAAGGAGGCAGGGCGGGGACATTGTACCTGCAGCAGAGGGAAGGAGGCTGGACGGGGACATTGTACCTGCAGGAGAGGGAAGGAGGCTGGACGGGGACATTGTACCTGCAGGAGAGGGAAGGAGGCTGGACGGGGACATTGTACCTGCAGGAGAGGGAAGGAGGCTGGACGGGGACATTGTACCTGCAGGAGAGGGAAGGAGGCTGGACGGGGACATTGTACCTGCAGGAGAGGGAAGGAGGCAGCACGGGGACATTGTACCTGCAGGAGAGGGAAGGAGGCTGGACGGGGACATTGTACCTGCAGGAGAGGGAAGGAGGCTGGACGGGGACATTGTACCTGCAGGAGAGGGAAGGAGGCTGGACGGGGACATTGTACCTGCAGGAGAGGGAAGGAGGCAGCACGGGGACATTGTACCTGCAGGAGAGGGAAGGAGGCTGGACGGGGACATTGTACCTGCAGGAGAGGGAAGGAGGCAGCACGGGGACATTGTACCTGCAGGAGAGGGAAGGAGGCTGGACGGGGACATTGTACCTGCAGGAGAGGGAAGGAGGCAGGGCGGGGACATTGTACCTGCAGGAGAGGGAAGGAGGCTGGACGGGGACATTGTACCTGCAGGAGAGGGAAGGAGGCAGCACGGGGACATTGTATCTGCAGGAGAGGGAAGGAGGCAGCACCGGGACATTGTACCTGCAGCAGAGGGAAGGAGGCTGGACGGGGACATTGTACCTGCAGGAGAGGGAAGGAGGCAGCGCAGGGACATTGTACCTGCAGGAGAGGGAAGGAGGCAGCACGGGGACATTGTACCTGCAGGAGAGGGAAGGAGGCAGGGCGGGGACATTGTACCTGCAGGAGAGGGAAGGAGGCTGGACGGGGACATCGTACCTGCAGGATAGGGAAGGAGGCTGGACGGGGACATTGTATCTGCAGGAGAGGGAAGGAGGCAGCACGGGGACAATGTACCTGCAGGAGAGGGAAGGAGGCAGGGCGGGGACATTCTACCTGCAGGAGAGGGAAGGAGGCTGGACGGGGACATTGTACCTGCAGGAGAGGGAAGGAGGCTGGACGGGGACATTGTACCTGCAGGAGAGGGAAGGAGGCAGCGCGGGGACATTGTACCTGCAGGAGAGGGAAGGAGGCAGCACGGGGACATTGTACCTGCAGGAGAGGGAAGGAGGCAGCGCGGGGACATTGTACCTGCAGGAGAGGGAAGGAGGCTGGACGGGGACATTGTACCTGCAGGAGAGGGAAGGAGGCTGGACGGGGACATTGTACCTGCAGGAGAGGGAAGGAGGCTGGACGGGGACATTGTACCTGCAGGAGAGGGAAGGAGGCAGCGCGGGGACATTGTACCTGCAGGAGAGGGAAGGAGGCTGGACGGGGACATTGTATCTGCAGGAGAGGGAAGGAGGCAGCGCGGGGACATTGTACCTGCAGGAGAGGGAAGGAGGCAGCGCAGGGACATTGTACCTCCAGGAGAGGGAAGGAGGCAGGGCGGGGACATTGTACCTGCAGGAGAGGGAAGGAGGCTGGACGGGGACATTGTACCTGCAGGAGAGAGAAGGAGGCAGCACGGGGACATTGTACCTGCAGGAGAGGGAAGGAGGCAGCACGGGGACATTGTACCTGCAGGAGAGGGAAGGAGGCTGGACGGGGACATTGTACCTGCAGGAGAGGGAAGGAGGCAGCACGGGGACATTGTACCTGCAGCAGAGGGAAGGAGGCTGGACGGGGACATTGTACCTGCAGGAGAGGGAAGGAGGCAGGGCGGGGACATTGTCCCTGCAGGAGAGGGAAGGAGGCTGGACGGGGACATTGTACCTGCAGGAGAGGGAAGGAGGCTGGACGGGGACATTGTACCTGCAGGAGAGGGAAGGAGGCTGGACGGGGACATTGTACCTGCAGGAGAGGGAAGGAGGCTGGACGGGGACATTGTACCTGCAGGAGAGGGAAGGAGGCTGGACGGGGACATTGTACCTGCAGGAGAGGGAAGGAGGCTGGACGGGGACATTGTACCTGCAGGAGAGGGAAGGAGGCAGCACGGGGACATTGTACCTGCAGGAGAGGGAAGGAGGCTGGACGGGGACATTGTACCTGCAGGAGAGGGAAGGAGGCAGCACGGGGACATTGTACCTGCAGGAGAGGGAAGGAGGCAGCGCGGGGACATTGTACCTGCAGGAGAGGGAAGGAGGCAGCGCGGGGACCTTGTACCTGCAGGAGAGGGAAGGAGGCAGCACGGGGACATTGTATCTGCAGGAGAGGGAAGGAGGCAGCACGGGGACATTGTACCTGCAGGAGAGGGAAGGAGGCAGCACGGGGACATTGTACCTGCAGGAGAGGGAAGGAGGCAGCACGGGGACATTGTACCTCCAGGAGAGGGAAGGAGGCAGCGCGGGGACATTGTACCTGCAGGAGAGGGAAGGAGGCAGGGCGGGGACATTGTACCTGCAGGAGAGGGAAGGAGGCTGGACGGGGACATTGTACCTGCAGGAGAGGGAAGGAGGCAGGGCAGGGACATTGTACCTGCAGGAGAGGGAAGGAGGCAGGGCGGGGACATTGTACCTGCAGGAGAGGGAAGGAGGCTGGACGGGGACATTGTACCTGCAGGAGAGGGAAGGAGGCAGGGCGGGGACATTGTACCTGCAGGAGAGGGAAGGAGGCAGCACGGGGACATTGTACCTGCAGGAGAGGGAAGGAGGCAGCACGGGGACCTTGTACCTGCAGGAGAGGGAAGGAGGCAGCACGGGGACATTGTACCTGCAGGAGAGGGAAGGAGGCAGCACGGGGACATTGTACCTGCAGGAGAGGGAAGGAGGCAGCGCGGGGACATTGTACCTGCAGCAGAGGGAAGGAGGCTGGACGGGGACATTGTACCTGCAGCAGAGGGAAGGAGGCTGGACGGGGACATTGTACCTGCAGGAGAGGGAAGGAGGCTGGACGGGGACATTGTACCTGCAGGAGAGGGAAGGAGGCTGGACGGGGACATTGTACCTGCAGGAGAGGGAAGGAGGCAGCACGGGGACATTGTACCTGCAGGAGAGGGAAGGAGGCAGCACGGGGACATTGTACCTGCAGGAGAGGGAAGGAGGCTGGACGGGGACATTGTACCTGCAGGAGAGGGAAGGAGGCAGCGCAGGGACATTGTACCTGCAGGAGAGGGAAGGAGGCTGGACGGGGACATTGTACCTGCAGGAGAGGGAAGGAGGCAGCACGGGGACATTGTACCTGCAGGAGAGGGAAGGAGGCAGCGCGGGGACATTGTACCTGCAGGAGAGGGAAGGAGGCAGCGCGGGGACCTTGTACCTGCAGGAGAGGGAAGGAGGCAGCACGGGGACATTGTATCTGCAGGAGAGGGAAGGAGGCAGCACGGGGACATTGTACCTGCAGGAGAGGGAAGGAGGCAGCGCGGGGACATTGTACCTGCAGCAGAGGGAAGGAGGCTGGACGGGGACATTGTACCTGCAGGAGAGGGAAGGAGGCAGCGCAGGGACATTGTACCTGCAGGAGAGGGAAGGAGGCAGCACGGGGACATTGTACCTGCAGGAGAGGGAAGGAGGCTGGACGGGGACATTGTACCTGCAGGAGAGGGAAGGAGGCTGGACGGGGACATTGTACCTGCAGGATAGGGAAGGAGGCTGGACGGGGACATTGTATCTGCAGGAGAGGGAAGGAGGCAGCACGGGGACATTGTACCTGCAGGAGAGGGAAGGAGGCAGGGCGGGGACATTCTACCTGCAGGAGAGGGAAGGAGGCTGGACGGGGACATTGTACCTGCAGGAGAGGGAAGGAGGCTGGACGGGGACATTGTACCTGCAGGAGAGGGAAGGAGGCTGGACGGGGACATTGTACCTGCAGGAGAGGGAAGGAGGCAGCGCGGGGACATTGTACCTGCAGGAGAGGGAAGGAGGCAGCACGGGGACATTGTACCTGCAGGAGAGGGAAGGAGGCTGGACGGGGACATTGTACCTGCAGGAGAGGGAAGGAGGCAGGGCGGGGACATTGTACCTGCAGGAGAGGGAAGGAGGCTGGACGGGGACATTGTACCTGCAGGAGAGGGAAGGAGGCAGCACGGGGACATTGTATCTGCAGGAGAGGGAAGGAGGCAGCACCGGGACATTGTACCTGCAGCAGAGGGAAGGAGGCTGGACGGGGACATTGTACCTGCAGGAGAGGGAAGGAGGCAGCGCAGGGACATTGTACCTGCAGGAGAGGGAAGGAGGCAGCACGGGGACATTGTACCTGCAGGAGAGGGAAGGAGGCAGGGCGGGGACATTGTACCTGCAGGAGAGGGAAGGAGGCTGGACGGGGACATCGTACCTGCAGGATAGGGAAGGAGGCTGGACGGGGACATTGTATCTGCAGGAGAGGGAAGGAGGCAGCACGGGGACAATGTACCTGCAGGAGAGGGAAGGAGGCAGGGCGGGGACATTCTACCTGCAGGAGAGGGAAGGAGGCTGGACGGGGACATTGTACCTGCAGGAGAGGGAAGGAGGCTGGACGGGGACATTGTACCTGCAGGAGAGGGAAGGAGGCAGCACGGGGACATTGTACCTGCAGGAGAGGGAAGGAGGCAGGGCGGGGACATTGTACCTGCAGGAGAGAGAAGGAGGCTGGACGGGGACATTGTACCTGCAGGAGAGGGAAGGAGGCAGCGCGGGGACATTGTACCTGCAGGAGAGGGAAGGAGGCTGGACGGGGACATTGTATCTGCAGGAGAGGGAAGGAGGCAGCGCGGGGACATTGTACCTGCAGGAGAGGGAAGGAGGCAGCGCAGGGACATTGTACCTCCAGGAGAGGGAAGGAGGCAGGGCGGGGACATTGTACCTGCAGGAGAGGGAAGGAGGCTGGACGGGGACATTGTACCTGCAGGAGAGAGAAGGAGGCAGCACGGGGACATTGTACCTGCAGGAGAGGGAAGGAGGCAGCACGGGGACATTGTACCTGCAGGAGAGGGAAGGAGGCTGGACGGGGACATTGTACCTGCAGGAGAGGGAAGGAGGCAGCACGGGGACATTGTACCTGCAGCAGAGGGAAGGAGGCTGGACGGGGACATTGTCCCTGCAGGAGAGGGAAGGAGGCTGGACGGGGACATTGTACCTGCAGGAGAGGGAAGGAGGCTGGACGGGGACATTGTACCTGCAGGAGAGGGAAGGAGGCTGGACGGGGACATTGTACCTGCAGGAGAGGGAAGGAGGCTGGACGGGGACATTGTACCTGCAGGAGAGGGAAGGAGGCTGGACGGGGACATTGTACCTGCAGGAGAGGGAAGGAGGCTGGACGGGGACATTGTACCTGCAGGAGAGGGAAGGAGGCAGCACGGGGACATTGTACCTGCAGGAGAGGGAAGGAGGCAGCGCGGGGACATTGTACCTGCAGGAGAGGGAAGGAGGCAGCGCGGGGACCTTGTACCTGCAGGAGAGGGAAGGAGGCAGCACGGGGACATTGTATCTGCAGGAGAGGGAAGGAGGCAGCACGGGGACATTGTACCTGCAGGAGAGGGAAGGAGGCAGGGCGGGGACATTGTACCTGCAGGAGAGGGAAGGAGGCAGGGCGGGGACATTGTACCTGCAGGAGAGGGAAGGAGGCTGGACGGGGACATTGTACCTGCAGGAGAGGGAAGGAGGCAGGGCAGGGACATTGTACCTGCAGGAGAGGGAAGGAGGCAGGGCGGGGACATTGTACCTGCAGGAGAGGGAAGGAGGCTGGACGGGGACATTGTACCTGCAGGAGAGGGAAGGAGGCAGGGCGGGGACATTGTACCTGCAGGAGAGGGAAGGAGGCAGCACGGGGACATTGTACCTGCAGCAGAGGGAAGGAGGCTGGACGGGGACATTGTACCTGCAGCAGAGGGAAGGAGGCTGGACGGGGACATTGTACCTGCAGGAGAGGGAAGGAGGCTGGACGGGGACATTGTACCTGCAGGAGAGGGAAGGAGGCTGGACGGGGACATTGTACCTGCAGGAGAGGGAAGGAGGCAGCACGGGGACATTGTACCTGCAGGAGAGGGAAGGAGGCAGCACGGGGACATTGTACCTGCAGGAGAGGGAAGGAGGCTGGACGGGGACATTGTACCTGCAGGAGAGGGAAGGAGGCAGCGCAGGGACATTGTACCTGCAGGAGAGGGAAGGAGGCTGGACGGGGACATTGTACCTGCAGGAGAGGGAAGGAGGCAGCGCGGGGACATTGTACCTGCAGGAGAGGGAAGGAGGCAGCGCGGGGACCTTGTACCTGCAGGAGAGGGAAGGAGGCAGCACGGGGACATTGTATCTGCAGGAGAGGGAAGGAGGCAGCACGGGGACATTGTACCTGCAGGAGAGGGAAGGAGGCTGGACGGGGACATTGTACCTGCAGGAGAGGGAAGGAGGCAGCACGGGGACATTGTATCTGCAGGAGAGGGAAGGAGGCAGCACCGGGACATTGTACCTGCAGCAGAGGGAAGGAGGCTGGACGGGGACATTGTACCTGCAGGAGAGGGAAGGAGGCAGCGCAGGGACATTGTACCTGCAGGAGAGGGAAGGAGGCAGCACGGGGACATTGTACCTGCAGGAGAGGGAAGGAGGCTGGACGGGGACATTGTACCTGCAGGAGAGGGAAGGAGGCTGGACGGGGACATTGTACCTGCAGATAGGGAAGGAGGCTGGACGGGGACATTGTATCTGCAGGAGAGGGAAGGAGGCAGCACGGGGACATTGTACCTGCAGGAGAGGGAAGGAGGCAGGGCGGGGACATTCTACCTGCAGGAGAGGGAAGGAGGCTGGACGGGGACATTGTACCTGCAGGAGAGGGAAGGAGGCTGGACGGGGACATTGTACCTGCAGGAGAGGGAAGGAGGCAGCGCGGGGACATTGTACCTGCAGGAGAGGGAAGGAGGCTGGACGGGGACATTGTACCTGCAGCAGAGGGAAGGAGGCTGGACGGGGACATTGTACCTGCAGGAGAGGGAAGGAGGCAGGGCGGGGACATTGTACCTGCAGGAGAGAGAAGGAGGCAGCACGGGGACATTGTACCTGCAGGAGAGGGAAGGAGGCAGCACGGGGACATTGTACCTGCAGCAGAGGGAAGGAGGCTGGACGGGGACATTGTACCTGCAGGAGAGGGAAGGAGGCAGCACGGGGACATTGTACCTGCAGCAGAGGGAAGGAGGCTGGACGGGGACATTGTACCTGCAGGAGAGGGAAGGAGGCAGGGCGGGGACATTGTCCCTGCAGGAGAGGGAAGGAGGCTGGACGGGGACATTGTACCTGCAGGAGAGGGAAGGAGGCTGGACGGGGACATTGTACCTGCAGGAGAGGGAAGGAGGCTGGACGGGGACATTGTACCTGCAGGAGAGGGAAGGAGGCTGGACGGGGACATTGTACCTGCAGGAGAGGGAAGGAGGCTGGACGGGGACATTGTACCTGCAGGAGAGGGAAGGAGGCAGCACGGGGACATTGTACCTGCAGGAGAGGGAAGGAGGCAGCGCGGGGACATTGTACCTGCAGGAGAGGGAAGGAGGCAGCGCGGGGACCTTGTACCTGCAGGAGAGGGAAGGAGGCAGCACGGGGACATTGTATCTGCAGGAGAGGGAAGGAGGCAGCACGGGGACATTGTACCTGCAGGAGAGGGAAGGAGGCAGGGCGGGGACATTGTACCTGCAGGAGAGGGAAGGAGGCTGGACGGGGACATTGTACCTGCAGGAGAGGGAAGGAGGCAGGGCAGGGACATTGTACCTGCAGGAGAGGGAAGGAGGCAGGGCGGGGACATTGTACCTGCAGGAGAGGGAAGGAGGCTGGACGGGGACATTGTACCTGCAGGAGAGGGAAGGAGGCAGGGCGGGGACATTGTACCTGCAGGAGAGGGAAGGAGGCAGCACGGGGACATTGTACCTGCAGCAGAGGGAAGGAGGCTGGACGGGGACATTGTACCTGCAGCAGAGGGAAGGAGGCTGGACGGGGACATTGTACCTGCAGGAGAGGGAAGGAGGCTGGACGGGGACATTGTACCTGCAGGAGAGGGAAGGAGGCAGCGCAGGGACATTGTACCTGCAGGAGAGGGAAGGAGGCTGGACGGGGACATTGTACCTGCAGGAGAGGGAAGGAGGCTGGACGGGGACATTGTACCTGCAGGAGAGGGAAGGAGGCAGCGCAGGGACATTGTACCTGCAGGAGAGGGAAGGAGGCAGCACGGGGACATTGTACCTGCAGGAGAGGGAAGGAGGCAGGGCGGGGACATTGTACCTGCAGGAGAGGGAAGGAGGCAGGGCGGGGACATTGTACCTGCAGGAGAGGGAAGGAGGCAGGGCGGGGACATTGTACCTGCAGGAGAGGGAAGGAGGCAGGGCGGGGACATTGTACCTGCAGGAGAGGGAAGGAGGCTGGACGGGGACATTGTACCTGCAGGAGAGGGAAGGAGGCAGGGCGGGGACATTGTACCTGCAGGAGAGGGAAGGAGGCAGGGCGGGGACATTGTACCTGCAGGAGAGGGAAGGAGGCTGGACGGGGACATTGTATCTGCAGGAGAGGGAAGGAGGCAGCGCGGGGACATTGTACCTGCAGGAGAGAGAAGGAGGCAGCGCAGGGACATTGTACCTCCAGGAGAGGGAAGGAGGCAGGGCGGGGACATTGTACCTGCAGGAGAGGGAAGGAGGCTGGACGGGGACATTGTACCTGCAGGAGAGGGAAGGAGGCTGGACGGGGACATTGTACCTGCAGGAGAGGGAAGGAGGCAGCACGGGGACATTGTACCTGCAGGAGAGGGAAGGAGGCAGCGCGGGGACATTGTACCTGCAGGAGAGGGAAGGAGGCAGGACGGGGACATTGTACCTGCAGGAGAGGGAAGGAGGCTGGACGGGGACATTGTACCTGCAGGAGAGGGAAGGAGGCTGGACGGGGACATTGTACCTGCAGGAGAGGGAAGGAGGCTGGACGGGGACATTGTACCTGCAGGAGAGGGAAGGAGGCAGCACGGGGACATTGTATCTGCAGGAGAGGGAAGGAGGCAGCACCGGGACATTGTACCTGCAGCAGAGGGAAGGAGGCTGGACGGGGACATTGTACCTGCAGGAGAGGGAAGGAGGCAGCGCAGGGACATTGTACCTGCAGGAGAGGGAAGGAGGCAGCACGGGGACATTGTACCTGCAGGAGAGGGAAGGAGGCTGGACGGGGACATTGTACCTGCAGGAGAGGGAAGGAGGCTGGACGGGGACATTGTACCTGCAGGATAGGGAAGGAGGCTGGACGGGGACATTGTATCTGCAGGAGAGGGAAGGAGGCAGCACGGGGACATTGTACCTGCAGGAGAGGGAAGGAGGCAGGGCGGGGACATTCTACCTGCAGGAGAGGGAAGGAGGCTGGACGGGGACATTGTACCTGCAGGAGAGGGAAGGAGGCTGGACGGGGACATTGTACCTGCAGGAGAGGGAAGGAGGCTGGACGGGGACATTGTACCTGCAGGAGAGGGAAGGAGGCAGCGCGGGGACATTGTACCTGCAGGAGAGGGAAGGAGGCAGGGCGGGGACATTGTACCTGCAGGAGAGGGAAGGAGGCTGGACGGGGACATTGTACCTGCAGGAGAGAGAAGGAGGCAGCACGGGGACATTGTACCTGCAGGAGAGGGAAGGAGGCAGCACGGGGACATTGTACCTGCAGGAGAGGGAAGGAGGCTGGACGGGGACATTGTACCTGCAGGAGAGGGAAGGAGGCAGCACGGGGACATTGTACCTGCAGCAGAGGGAAGGAGGCTGGACGGGGACATTGTACCTGCAGGAGAGGGAAGGAGGCAGGGCGGGGACATTGTCCCTGCAGGAGAGGGAAGGAGGCTGGACGGGGACATTGTACCTGCAGGAGAGGGAAGGAGGCTGGACGGGGACATTGTACCTGCAGGAGAGGGAAGGAGGCTGGACGGGGACATTGTACCTGCAGGAGAGGGAAGGAGGCTGGACGGGGACATTGTACCTGCAGGAGAGGGAAGGAGGCTGGACGGGGACATTGTACCTGCAGGAGAGGGAAGGAGGCTGGACGGGGACATTGTACCTGCAGGAGAGGGAAGGAGGCAGCACGGGGACATTGTACCTGCAGGAGAGGGAAGGAGGCAGCGCGGGGACATTGTACCTGCAGGAGAGGGAAGGAGGCAGCGCGGGGACCTTGTACCTGCAGGAGAGGGAAGGAGGCAGCACGGGGACATTGTATCTGCAGGAGAGGGAAGGAGGCAGCACGGGGACATTGTACCTGCAGGAGAGGGAAGGAGGCTGGACGGGGACATTGTACCTGCAGGAGAGGGAAGGAGGCAGCACGGGGACATTGTATCTGCAGGAGAGGGAAGGAGGCAGCACCGGGACATTGTACCTGCAGCAGAGGGAAGGAGGCTGGACGGGGACATTGTACCTGCAGGAGAGGGAAGGAGGCAGCGCAGGGACATTGTACCTGCAGGAGAGGGAAGGAGGCAGCACGGGGACATTGTACCTGCAGGAGAGGGAAGGAGGCTGGACGGGGACATTGTACCTGCAGGAGAGGGAAGGAGGCTGGACGGGGACATTGTACCTGCAGGAGAGGGAAGGAGGCTGGACGGGGACATTGTACCTGCAGGAGAGGGAAGGAGGCTGGACGGGGACATTGTACCTGCAGGATAGGGAAGGAGGCTGGACGGGGACATTGTATCTGCAGGAGAGGGAAGGAGGCAGCACGGGGACATTGTACCTGCAGGAGAGGGAAGGAGGCAGGGCGGGGACATTCTACCTGCAGGAGAGGGAAGGAGGCTGGACGGGGACATTGTACCTGCAGGAGAGGGAAGGAGGCTGGACGGGGACATTGTACCTGCAGGAGAGGGAAGGAGGCTGGACGGGGACATTGTACCTGCAGGAGAGGGAAGGAGGCAGCGCGGGGACATTGTACCTGCAGGAGAGGGAAGGAGGCTGGACGGGGACATTGTATCTGCAGGAGAGGGAAGGAGGCAGCGCGGGGACATTGTACCTGCAGGAGAGGGAAGGAGGCAGCGCAGGGACATTGTACCTCCAGGAGAGGGAAGGAGGCAGGGCGGGGACATTGTACCTGCAGGAGAGGGAAGGAGGCTGGACGGGGACATTGTACCTGCAGGAGAGAGAAGGAGGCAGCACGGGGACATTGTACCTGCAGGAGAGGGAAGGAGGCAGCACGGGGACATTGTACCTGCAGGAGAGGGAAGGAGGCAGCACGGGGACATTGTCCCTGCAGGAGAGGGAAGGAGGCAGGGCGGGGACATTGTACCTGCAGGAGAGGGAAGGAGGCTGGACGGGGACATTGTACCTGCAGCAGAGGGAAGGAGGCTGGACGGGGACATTGTACCTGCAGGAGAGGGAAGGAGGCAGGGCGGGGACATTGTCCCTGCAGGAGAGGGAAGGAGGCTGGACGGGGACATTGTACCTGCAGGAGAGGGAAGGAGGCTGGACGGGGACATTGTACCTGCAGGAGAGGGAAGGAGGCAGGGCGGGGACATTGTACCTGCAGGAGAGGGAAGGAGGCAGCACGGGGACATTGTACCTGCAGCAGAGGGAAGGAGGCTGGACGGGGACATTGTACCTGCAGCAGAGGGAAGGAGGCTGGACGGGGACATTGTACCTGCAGGAGAGGGAAGGAGGCTGGACGGGGACATTGTACCTGCAGGAGAGGGAAGGAGGCTGGACGGGGACATTGTACCTGCAGGAGAGGGAAGGAGGCAGCACGGGGACATTGTATCTGCAGGAGAGGGAAGGAGGCAGCACGGGGACATTGTACCTGCAGGAGAGGGAAGGAGGCTGGACGGGGACATTGTACCTGCAGGAGAGGGAAGGAGGCAGCGCAGGGACATTGTACCTGCAGGAGAGGGAAGGAGGCAGCACGGGGACATTGTACCTGCAGGAGAGGGAAGGAGGCAGGGCGGGGACATTGTACCTGCAGGAGAGGGAAGGAGGCTGGACGGGGACATTGTACCTGCAGGAGAGGGAAGGAGGCAGGGCGGGGACATTGTACCTGCAGGAGAGGGAAGGAGGCTGGACGGGGACATTGTATCTGCAGGAGAGGGAAGGAGGCAGCGCGGGGACATTGTACCTGCAGGAGAGGGAAGGAGGCAGCGCAGGGACATTGTACCTCCAGGAGAGGGAAGGAGGCAGGGCGGGGACATTGTACCTGCAGGAGAGGGAAGGAGGCTGGACGGGGACATTGTACCTGCAGGAGAGGGAAGGAGGCTGGACGGGGACATTGTACCTGCAGGAGAGGGAAGGAGGCAGCACGGGGACATTGTACCTGCAGGAGAGGGAAGGAGGCAGCGCGGGGACATTGTACCTGCAGGAGAGGGAAGGAGGCAGGACGGGGACATTGTACCTGCAGGAGAGGGAAGGAGGCTGGACGGGGACATTGTACCTGCAGGAGAGGGAAGGAGGCTGGACGGGGACATTGTACCTGCAGGAGAGGGAAGGAGGCTGGACGGGGACATTGTACCTGCAGGAGAGGGAAGGAGGCAGCATGGGGACATTGTATCTGCAGGAGAGGGAAGGAGGCAGCACCGGGACATTGTACCTGCAGCAGAGGGAAGGAGGCTGGACGGGGACATTGTACCTGCAGGAGAGGGAAGGAGGCAGCGCAGGGACATTGTACCTGCAGGAGAGGGAAGGAGGCAGCACGGGGACATTGTACCTGCAGGAGAGGGAAGGAGGCTGGACGGGGACATTGTACCTGCAGGAGAGGGAAGGAGGCTGGACGGGGACATTGTACCTGCAGGATAGGGAAGGAGGCTGGACGGGGACATTGTATCTGCAGGAGAGGGAAGGAGGCAGCACGGGGACATTGTACCTGCAGGAGAGGGAAGGAGGCAGGGCGGGGAAATTCTACCTGCAGGAGAGGGAAGGAGGCTGGACGGGGACATTGTACCTGCAGGAGAGGGAAGGAGGCTGGACGGGGACATTGTACCTGCAGGAGAGGGAAGGAGGCTGGACGGGGACATTGTACCTGCAGGAGAGGGAAGGAGGCAGCGCGGGGACATTGTACCTGCAGGAGAGGGAAGGAGGCAGGGCGGGGACATTGTACCTGCAGGAGAGGGAAGGAGGCTGGACGGGGACATTGTACCTGCAGGAGAGAGAAGGAGGCAGCACGGGGACATTGTACCTGCAGGAGAGGGAAGGAGGCAGCACGGGGACATTGTACCTGCAGGAGAGGGAAGGAGGCTGGACGGGGACATTGTACCTGCAGGAGAGGGAAGGAGGCAGCACGGGGACATTGTACCTGCAGCAGAGGGAAGGAGGCTGGACGGGGACATTGTACCTGCAGGAGAGGGAAGGAGGCAGGGCGGGGACATTGTCCCTGCAGGAGAGGGAAGGAGGCTGGACGGGGACATTGTACCTGCAGGAGAGGGAAGGAGGCTGGACGGGGACATTGTACCTGCAGGAGAGGGAAGGAGGCTGGACGGGGACATTGTACCTGCAGGAGAGGGAAGGAGGCTGGACGGGGACATTGTACCTGCAGGAGAGGGAAGGAGGCTGGACGGGGACATTGTACCTGCAGGAGAGGGAAGGAGGCTGGACGGGGACATTGTACCTGCAGGAGAGGGAAGGAGGCAGCACGGGGACATTGTACCTGCAGGAGAGGGAAGGAGGCAGCACGGGGACATTGTATCTGCAGGAGAGGGAAGGAGGCAGCGCGGGGACATTGTACCTGCAGGAGAGGGAAGGAGGCAGCACGGGGACATTGTACCTGCAGGAGAGGGAAGGAGGCAGGGCGGGGACATTGTACCTGCAGGAGAGGGAAGGAGGCAGCGCGGGGACATTGTACCTGCAGGAGAGGGAAGGAGGCAGCGCGGGGACCTTGTACCTGCAGGAGAGGGAAGGAGGCAGCACGGGGACATTGTATCTGCAGGAGAGGGAAGGAGGCAGCACGGGGACATTGTACCTGCAGGAGAGGGAAGGAGGCTGGACGGGGACATTGTACCTGCAGGAGAGGGAAGGAGGCAGCACGGGGACATTGTATCTGCAGGAGAGGGAAGGAGGCAGCACCGGGACATTGTACCTGCAGCAGAGGGAAGGAGGCTGGACGGGGACATTGTACCTGCAGGAGAGGGAAGGAGGCAGCGCAGGGACATTGTACCTGCAGGAGAGGGAAGGAGGCAGCACGGGGACATTGTACCTGCAGGAGAGGGAAGGAGGCTGGACGGGGACATTGTACCTGCAGGAGAGGGAAGGAGGCTGGACGGGGACATTGTACCTGCAGGATAGGGAAGGAGGCTGGACGGGGACATTGTATCTGCAGGAGAGGGAAGGAGGCAGCACGGGGACATTGTACCTGCAGGAGAGGGAAGGAGGCAGGGCGGGGACATTCTACCTGCAGGAGAGGGAAGGAGGCTGGACGGGGACATTGTACCTGCAGGAGAGGGAAGGAGGCTGGACGGGGACATTGTACCTGCAGGAGAGGGAAGGAGGCTGGACGGGGACATTGTACCTGCAGGAGAGGGAAGGAGGCAGCGCGGGGACATTGTACCTGCAGGAGAGGGAAGGAGGCTGGACGGGGACATTGTATCTGCAGGAGAGGGAAGGAGGCAGCGCGGGGACATTGTACCTGCAGGAGAGGGAAGGAGGCAGCGCAGGGACATTGTACCTCCAGGAGAGGGAAGGAGGCAGGGCGGGGACATTGTACCTGCAGGAGAGGGAAGGAGGCTGGACGGGGACATTGTACCTGCAGGAGAGAGAAGGAGGCAGCACGGGGACATTGTACCTGCAGGAGAGGGAAGGAGGCAGCACGGGGACATTGTACCTGCAGGAGAGGGAAGGAGGCAGCACGGGGACATTGTACCTGCAGCAGAGGGAAGGAGGCTGGACGGGGACATTGTACCTGCAGGAGAGGGAAGGAGGCAGGGCGGGGACATTGTCCCTGCAGGAGAGGGAAGGAGGCTGGACGGGGACATTGTACCTGCAGGAGAGGGAAGGAGGCTGGACGGGGACATTGTACCTGCAGGAGAGGGAAGGAGGCTGGACGGGGACATTGTACCTGCAGGAGAGGGAAGGAGGCTGGACGGGGACATTGTACCTGCAGGAGAGGGAAGGAGGCTGGACGGGGACATTGTACCTGCAGGAGAGGGAAGGAGGCAGCACGGGGACCTTGTACCTGCAGGAGAGGGAAGGAGGCAGCGCGGGGACATTGTACCTGCAGGAGAGGGAAGGAGGCTGGACGGGGACCTTGTACCTGCAGGAGAGGGAAGGAGGCAGCACGGGGACATTGTACCTGCAGGAGAGGGAAGGAGGCTGGACGGGGACATTGTACCTGCAGGAGAGGGAAGGAGGCTGGACGGGGACATTGTACCTGCAGGAGAGGGAAGGAGGCTGGACGGGGACATTGTACCTGCAGGAGAGGGAAGGAGGCTGGACGGGGACATTGTACCTGCAGGAGAGGGAAGGAGGCTGGACGGGGACATTGTATCTGCAGGAGAGGGAAGGAGGCAGCGCGGGGACATTGTACCTGCAGGAGAGGGAAGGAGGCTGGACGGGGACATTGTACCTGCAGGAGAGGGAAGGACGCAGGGCGGGGACATTGTACCTGCAGGAGAGAGAAGGAGGCTGGACGGGGACATTGTACCTGCAGGAGAGAGAAGGAGGCTGGACGGGGACATTGTACCTGCAGGAGAGGAAAGGAGGCAGCACGGGGACATTGTACCTGCAGGAGAGGGAAGGAGGCAGCACGGGGACCTTGTATCTGCAGGAGAGGGAAGGAGGCAGCACGGGGACATTGTACCTGCAGGAGAGGGAAGGAGGCTGGACGGGGACATTGTACCTGCAGGAGAGGGAAGGAGGCTGGACGGGGACATTGTACCTGCAGGAGAGGGAAGGAGGCTGGACGGGGACATTGTACCTGCAGGAGAGGGAAGGAGGCTGGACGGGGACATTGTACCTGCAGGAGAGGGAAGGAGGCTGGACGGGGACATTGTACCTGCAGGAGAGGGAAGGAGGCTGGACGGGGACATTGTACCTGCAGGAGAGGGAAGGAGGCAGCACGGGGACATTGTACCTGCAGGAGAGGGAAGGAGGCAGCACGGGGACATTGTACCTGCAGGAGAGGGAAGGAGGCAGGGCGGGGACATTGTACCTGCAGGAGAGAGAAGGAGGCTGGACGGGGACATTGTACCTGCAGGAGAGGAAAGGAGGCAGCACGGGGACCTTGTACCTGCAGGAGAGGGAAGGAGGCAGCACGGGGACATTGTACCTGCAGGAGAGGGAAGGAGGCAGCACGGGGACCTTGTACCTGCAGGAGAGGGAAGGAGGCAGCACGGGGACATTGTACCTGCAGGAGAGGGAAGGAGGCTGGACGGGGACATTGTACCTGCAGGAGAGGGAAGGAGGCTGGACGGGGACATTGTACCTGCAGGAGAGGGAAGGAGGCAGCACGGGGACATTGTACCTGCAGGAGAGGGAAGGAGGCAGCGCAGGGACATTATACCTGCAGGAGAGGGAAGGACGCAGGGCGGGGACATTGTACCTGCAGGAGAGAGAAGGAGGCTGGACGGGGACATTGTACCTGCAGGAGAGAGAAGGAGGCTGGACGGGGACATTGTACCTGCAGGAGAGGAAAGGAGGCAGCACGGGGACCTTGTACCTGCAGGAGAGGGAAGGAGGCAGCACGGGGACATTGTACCTGCAGGAGAGGGAAGGAGGCAGCACGGGGACCTTGTACCTGCAGGAGAGGGAAGGAGGCAGCACGGGGACATTGTACCTGCAGGAGAGGGAAGGAGGCTGGACGGGGACATTGTATCTGCAGGAGAGGGAAGGAGGCAGCGCGGGGACATTGTACCTGCAGGAGAGGGAAGGAGGCAGCGCGGGGACATTGTACCTCCAGGAGAGGGAAGGAGGCAGCGCGGGGACATTGTACCTGCAGGAGAGGGAAGGAGGCAGCGCGGGGACATTGTACCTCCAGGAGAGGGAAGGAGGGAGGGCGGGGACATTGTACCTGCAGGAGAGGGAAGGAGGCTGGGCGGGGACATTGTACCTGCAGGAGAGGGAAGGAGGCAGCACGGGGACCTTGTACCTGCAGGAGAGGGAAGGAGGCAGCGCGGGGACATTGTACCTGCAGGAGAGGGAAGGAGGCTGGACGGGGACCTTGTACCTGCAGGAGAGGGAAGGAGGCAGCACGGGGACATTGTACCTGCAGGAGAGGGAAGGAGGCTGGACGGGGACATTGTACCTGCAGGAGAGGGAAGGAGGCTGGACGGGGACATTGTACCTGCAGGAGAGGGAAGGAGGCTGGACGGGGACATTGTACCTGCAGGAGAGGGAAGGAGGCTGGACGGGGACATTGTATCTGCAGGAGAGGGAAGGAGGCAGCGCGGGGACATTGTACCTGCAGGAGAGGGAAGGAGGCTGGACGGGGACATTGTACCTGCAGGAGAGGGAAGGACGCAGGGCGGGGACATTGTACCTGCAGGAGAGAGAAGGAGGCTGGACGGGGACATTGTACCTGCAGGAGAGGGAAGGAGGCAGCACGGGGACATTGTACCTGCAGGAGAGGGAAGGAGGCTGGACGGGGACATTGTACCTGCAGGAGAGGGAAGGAGGCTGGACGGGGACATTGTACCTGCAGGAGAGGGAAGGAGGCTGGACGGGGACATTGTACCTGCAGGAGAGGGAAGGAGGCTGGACGGGGACATTGTACCTGCAGGAGAGGGAAGGAGGCTGGACGGGGACATTGTACCTGCAGGAGAGGGAAGGAGGCTGGACGGGGACATTGTACCTGCAGGAGAGGGAAGGAGGCAGCACGGGGACATTGTACCTGCAGGAGAGGGAAGGAGGCAGCACGGGGACATTGTACCTGCAGGAGAGGGAAGGAGGCAGGGCGGGGACATTGTACCTGCAGGAGAGGGAAGGAGGCTGGACGGGGACATTGTACCTGCAGGAGAGAGAAGGAGGCTGGACGGGGACATTGTACCTGCAGGAGAGGAAAGGAGGCAGCACGGGGACCTTGTACCTGCAGGAGAGGGAAGGAGGCAGCACGGGGACATTGTACCTGCAGGAGAGGGAAGGAGGCAGCACGGGGACCTTGTACCTGCAGGAGAGGGAAGGAGGCAGCACGGGGACATTGTACCTGCAGGAGAGGGAAGGAGGCTGGACGGGGACATTGTACCTGCAGGAGAGGGAAGGAGGCTGGACGGGGACATTGTACCTGCAGGAGAGGGAAGGAGGCAGCACGGGGACATTGTACCTGCAGGAGAGGGAAGGAGGCAGCGCAGGGACATTGTACCTGCAGGAGAGGGAAGGACGCAGGGCGGGGACATTGTACCTGCAGGAGAGAGAAGGAGGCTGGACGGGGACATTGTACCTGCAGGAGAGAGAAGGAGGCTGGACGGGGACATTGTACCTGCAGGAGAGGAAAGGAGGCAGCACGGGGACCTTGTACCTGCAGGAGAGGGAAGGAGGCAGCACGGGGACATTGTACCTGCAGGAGAGGGAAGGAGGCAGCACGGGGACCTTGTACCTGCAGGAGAGGGAAGGAGGCAGCACGGGGACATTGTACCTGCAGGAGAGGGAAGGAGGCTGGACGGGGACATTGTATCTGCAGGAGAGGGAAGGAGGCAGCGCGGGGACATTGTACCTGCAGGAGAGGGAAGGAGGCAGCGCGGGGACATTGTACCTGCAGGAGAGGGAAGGAGGCAGCACGGGGACATTGTACCTGCAGGAGAGGGAAGGAGGCAGCGCGGGGACATTGTACCTGCAGGAGAGGGAAGGAGGCAGCGCGGGGACATTGTACCTCCAGGAGAGGGAAGGAGGCAGGGCGGGGACATTGTACCTGCAGGAGAGGGAAGGAGGCTGGGCGGGGACATTGTACCTGCAGGAGAGGGAAGGAGGCTGGACGGGGACATTGTACCTGCAGGAGAGGGAAGGAGGCTGGACGGGGACATTGTACCTGCAGGAGAGGGAAAGAGGCTGGACGGGGACATTGTACCTGCAGGAGAGGGAAGGAGGCTGGACGGGGACATTGTACCTGCAGGAGAGGGAAGGAGGCTGGACGGGGACATTGTACCTGCAGGAGAGGGAAGGAGGCAGCACGGGGACATTGTACCTGCAGGAGAGGGAAGGAGGCTGGACGGGGACATTGCACCTGCAGGAGAGGGAAGGAGGCAGCACGGGGACATTGTACCTGCAGGAGAGGGAAGGAGGCAGGGCGGGGACATTGTACCTGCAGGAGAGGGAAGGAGGCTGGACGGGGACATTGTACCTGCAGGAGAGGGAAGGACGCAGGGCGGGGACATTGTACCTGCAGGAGAGGGAAGGAGGCTGGACGGGGACATTGTACCTGCAGGAGAGAGAAGGAGGCTGGACGGGGACATTGTACCTGCAGGAGAGGAAAGGAGGCAGCACGGGGACATTGTACCTGCAGGAGAGGGAAGGAGGCAGGGCGGGGACATTGTACCTGCAGGAGAGCGAAGGAGGCTGGACGGGGAGGGAGAAGCATCTCGGACACTGGAGCACCAGAGTGGGACTTGAACCCTTCACCTCGGGTCTGCAGGACTATCCTCACACCCCCTCCCACCTCTCCGCCCAGCTGGGGAGGGGCCGCACGCACTGGACTCACTGTGATCTGGGAATTTGGGATCCAGTAGTCCGGGGCGACGTGGTCAGTCAGCCAGGCCGTAAGCGCCCGCGTGGGGCCGCTGCTATATTCGCCGACAGACTGGATCACATTGCACACGCTGTCCAGCACCCGCCGAGCTCCATTACTGCTCCCCCTCAGCCACGACTCACACTGCAAGACACAAGGACAGACTCCTGCATCGGTGTGGAGGCTCGTGCAGTCTCAGACCCACAGCAATTCAAAATTTATCATCAAAGGGCTCAGCGGCCACTTTATTAGGCACACCTGCTCGTTAATGCAAATATCTAATCAGCCAATCACATGACAGCAACTCAATGCATAAAAGCATGCAGACATGGTCAAGAGGTTCAGACCAAATATCAGAGTTGGGGTAGAAATGTGATCCAAGTGATTCTAACTGTGGAATGATTGTTGGTGCCAGACAGGGTGGTTTGAGTATCTCAGAAACTGCTGATCACCTGGGGGGGGGGGCAGAAAGTCCCTGCTTTATCTTTATTCCCCCCTCCCGGAATATTTGCCCCCAGCCTCAGCTCTCGCAGAGCTCAGGGACACTATCCTCCCCAGCATCCAGGGCATCTTCAAGGAGTGATGCTCTAAGGCGGCGATGCCCATCATGAAGGGCCCCCCCATCGCCCAGGACATGCCCTCTTCTCATTGTTACCATCAGGGAGGAGGTACAGAAGCCTGAAGACACACACTCAGCGATTCAGGAACAGCTTCTTCCCCTCTGCCATCTGATTCCTGAATGGACACCGAACCTGTGAACACTACCTCACTTAGTTGTTTTATTATGTATTGTGTACAGTTCTGGTCACCGAATTACAGGAAAGATGTCAATAAAATTGAGAGAGTACAGAGGAGATTTACTAGAATGTTGCCTGGGTTTCATCTCCTAAGTTACAGAGAAAGGTTGAACAAGTTGTGTCTTTATTCTTTGGAGCGTAGAAGGTTGAGGGGGGACTTGATAGAGGTGTTTAAAATTATGAGAGAGATAGATAGAGTTGACGTGGCTAGGCTTTTTCCACTGAGAGTGGGGGAGATTCAAACAAGAGGACATGAGTTGAGAGTTAAGGGGCAAAAGTTTAGGGGTAACATGAGGGGGAACTTCTTTACTCAGAGAGTGGTAGCTGTGTGGAACGAGCTTCCAGCAGAAGTGGTTGAGGTAGGTTCGATGTTGTTGTTTAAAGTAAAATTGGATGGGTATATGGACAGGAAAGGAATGGAGGGTTATGGGCTGAGTGCAGGTCGGTGGGACTAGGTGAAAGTAAGAGTTCGGCACAGACTAGAAGGGCTGAATGGCCTGTTTCTGTGCTGTAATTAATATATGGTTATATTGTTATTACAATGCACTGCTGCCACATAACAGCAAACGTCACGACATAAGCCAGTGATATTAAACCCAATTCTGATTTGCATACTTCGATAGTATATTTGCTTTGAGCCTTGAATACTTGTGCACCTGGTGGTAAACACAACTTAGACCTTCAGTTCCGAGACCGCAAGGCAATGGAACCCCACTCTGCAGTGAGGCACTGGACTCACCTCCAGCCACACGTGCCTCAGCTCAGCACGTACCACCGAGCCCTCCGGGTCTTGGTTCCCAATCCAGTACTGCCGACTGCGATAGATAATCCCACAGTTTGGACATTCCAGCACGTACCTATGCAGAGACAGAATACTCTGTGTTGTCACGGTGTTCCTTATATTCTTCTTCAGATTCATTTATTTATTTATCACATGTACACCAAAACATAGTCGGATGGTGGTGAAGAGGCTTCTGCACTGCACTTCGAGGTGACTGGTCCCGAGTTCGAATCTGGCTGGCTCCTCGCACAATTTCCACCCGTGCTCTGCGTTGGGTTAGCAACTCGGCCTCACAAAAATCAGACAAAAACGCGAAAGGGACCGCAAGGCTGCTGCCCAACGCGCCACGAGGCGTGGAGAGGAGCAACGTGGAAACATACAGTCAAGTGTATCGCTTGTGTTAACAACTAGCGCAACCCAAGGGTGTGCTGGGGGCAGGCCACAAGTGTCGCCACACATCCCAGTGCCAACGTAGCATGCCCACAATGCTCAGCGGACTCTGACAGTGTAGTGGTCACCGAGACGCAGTGCCTCCCCCACCCCCCATAGACACAGCTCACCTCAACAATCGCACTCAACTCACCCTGACCAGGCATAGCTGGCCAGCCCGAGCAACTGGCCGTCTGTGGAGGCGGAGGTCTTGGGGCTGATGGTCACCTCCAGGCCGTGCTTGAAACAAGTCTGGGTGGAGGAAGAGGAAAGAGACCGAGTCAGCAGAGGACTGGGAGGTCCCTGGGGCGACTGACGCCCAACAGGGCAATGGATGGAAGCAGAGTACAGATCAAAGGGGATTATTTCCCACCGCTCTGAGAGAATATTCTAGATCACTGCAATGTGTGACAGTCAACAGTTCACTGTCCTGGCACTATTCCGGTTCAAAAGTTACATCCAATTTTTCTGCAACATCTAAGATCCCGACCATCTAGGTAGGCCATGCCATCTTCTTGAAGCTACCATCACACAAGTACAGAATGCTGAAGCTCCTCTCCACCAGGTTCAGGAACATCTGGACTCATCTAGACTAGGTGAAAGCTCCCGAGCAACACACCCAAAATGCCAGACTGAGATGTCGGAACATGAGGAGAGTCTTCAAACATTCTCCTAAGGAAAAAGTGCAGGGTTTCCTTGCTTCTTTTAATTTTCCCACAACACATCAGAAACCCAACAACATGAGGCTGTGCTGAAGAAGGGTCCCAGCCCAAAACGTTGTCCGTTTACTCTTCTCCGTAGATGCTGCCTGACCTGCTGAGTTCCTCCAGCATTTTGGGTGTGTTACTCTGGATTTCCAGCATCTATTGAATCTTCTTATTCTAGCTTCGTCACCCTTCCTGTACAATCTTGGGTTCCTCCAGCATTTTAGATCATACAGTATAGGAGCAGAATTAGACCATTTGGCCTAAAATCTGTTCTACATTTCATCATGGCTGATCCATTTCCCTCTCAGCCCCATTCTCCTGCCTTCTCCCTTTATCCCTTCATGCCCTGACTAACCCCTGCCTTAAATATACCCAATGACTTGGCCTCCACAGACATCTATGCAATAAATTCCACAGATTCACCACTCTCCGGCTAAAGAAATTCACCAAACCGCCATCCTAAATGGACGTCCTTCTATTTTGAGGCTGTATCCTCTGGTCCTAGACTCCCCCACCATAGGAAATCTCCTCTCCACATCCACATTGAGGCCTTTCAGCATTTGATAGGTTTCATTGAAGAACCCCCCCGCCCCCCAATTCTTCTGAACTCCAAGCAGTACAGACCCACAGCCATCAGACTTTCTTCATATGACAAGGCATTCTCGTGAACCTCCTCTGAACCCTTTTCAATGTCAGCACATCCTTTCTAACGGGCCCAAAATTGCTCACAATACTCCAAATGAGGCCTCACCAGTGATTTATAAAGTCTCAACATTACATCCTTGCTTTTCTATTCTAGTCCTCTTGAAATGAACGTTAACATTGCATTTGCCTTCCTCACCACCGACTCAACCTGCAAATTAACCTTTAGGGAATCCTGCACAAGGATTTCCAAGTCTCTTTGCACCTCAGATTTTTGAATGTTCTCTTCATTTAGAAAATAGTCTACACTTTTATTTCTTTTACCAAAGTGCATGACCATATACTTCCCAACACGGTATTCCATCTGCCATTCCTTTGCCTATTCTCCTAATCAGTTTAAGTCTTACTGCTGCCTCCCTGTTTCCTCAACACTACCTGTCCCTCCACCTACCTTTATATAATCTGGCAAACTTGGCCACAAAGCCATCAATTCCATCATCCAAATCATTGACATGAAACATAGAAAGAATTAGTCCCAACAACAGACCCGTGTGGAACATCACTCGTCACCGGCAGCCAACTAGAAAAGGCTCCCTTCATTCCCAATCTTTGCTTTCTGCCAATCAGCCAATGCTCTATCCATGCTCTTTCCTGTAATACCATGGGCTCTTATCTTGTTAAGCAGCCTTATGTATGTCACCTTGTCAAAGGCCTTCTAAAAATCCAAATATACATCCACTGACTTTCCTTTGTCTATCCTGCTTGTTATTTCTTCAAAGAATTCCAACAGATTGCTCAGCAAGATTTTCCCTTAAGGAAACCATGCTGACTACGGCCTATTTTATCATGTGCCTCCAAGTACCCCAAAAGCACATCCTTAACAATCAACTCCAATTCTCCATTCTTGAGGAGTGGAATGACATTTGCAATTTTCCATACTTCCAGAAGCATGCCAGAATCTATTGATTCTTGATCATTAATAATGCCTCCAAAAATCTCTTCAGCCACTTCTTTCGGAACCCTGGGGTGTGCACCATCTTGTCCAGATGACTTATCTACCATCAGACCTTTCAGTTTCCCAAGCACCTTCTTCTCATTAATGGCAACCTCACTCTCTTCTGTGTGCTTACACTCTTGAACTTCTGGCATACTGCTAGTGTCTTCCACAGTGAAGACTGATGCAAAATACCTACTCAGTTCATCCACCATTTCCTTGTCCCCTATTACTACCTCTCCAGCATCGTTTTCCAGTGGTCTGATATCTACTCTCCCCTCTCTTTTACTCTTTATGTATCTGAAGAAACTTTTGGTATCCTCTTTAATATTATTGGCTAGCTTACCTTCATATTCCATCTTTTCACTCTTTATGCCTTCTGTTGGTTTTTAAAAGCTTCCCAATCCTCTAACTTCCTACTAATTTTTACTCCATTATACGCACTTTCTTTGGCTTTGACTTCCCTCGTCCACCACAGTTACATTATCTTGTCTTATCTAATTTTGCCCTATCGTCAGCCTGTCCTTGCTAGCAGTCTCACTACACGCTGCCTCTATAAACCAAATGCATGTGTTGCTCTGGATTTCCAGCATCTGCAGAATCTCTTGTGTAATTGATGCCGTAATTGTTTTGCCATTATGTAATCAAAATGATTTTCCCCCAGCTGAATGTGATATTAATAACTCGTGCTGTTTTAAAGATGAGCTGAAAATGAACTAAGCACTCCCAAGTATGAACCACCACAGAGTCCCTGACGATCACCCCTCTAAAGGGACAGAGGGTGCTGTCAAGTCCTGCACAATGGTCCTTTTGGGCTGTCATTAGTGGAAGGTGGGGAGGGGGACGGTGGAATTTAGATCACAGGGTCCTGTTACTCAGCACCGGATAGTCCAGGGGCATCTTGGAAAGGAAACAAAAAACTACTCGGCAGGTCAGGCAGCGTCTGTACAAGGTAGCATGCCGTCAGCATTTCTGGTGAATGGCCTTCCAGCAGAACAGGAAAAGTGAGACAACGCATTAGTTTTAATTTGCAGAAAGGGTGGGGGTAGGAAGGTTAGGACAAAGGGAATGCCTCTGATAGGGTGTGGACAGGGTTGCCATGACGACGTGTTGTCTATGAAGCCATCTGATTGGCAGATTAATGAGGACCACTGAGGGTATCCTGTGTTTTGCCCGTGGAGTATAGGACCTCTTTGTGGCGAGGTGGCGCCAGTGACCAACGCCCAGTGCCACAATCCTGTAGACAGCTCACGGAGTGGCTAGATGTTCTTCTTTTAAATATATTTCTTACCCTGAACTGAGACCAACTGCAGCCTGTAAATTCCATCTTGAGAATGTATTTTTGAGCCCACTAAATGATTTGGCGCTATTGCCAAATCTTCAGGGATTCGGCGAGGTTGAGAAAGGTTGTGCGGGGATGGTCATCAACTCCTGACAGCGGAATGCGAACCCGAGTGGAAAACGAATGGGCGTTCAGCGCCGTTTTGCCTGCATTTCACCGGTCTCCCTTTCCCTGTTGCCACTGGAAGGCGCAGGAGTCTTGGGTCGCACGCTGCAAAGTTCGATCGCCTCAGCGCCTCATGGCTGTGGACTCATTTTCAAGGGACTCTGCAGTCCGATGACCAACGTCCTCAACGCTGGACGCGCTCCACGGCTGTGGGCTCACTTTCGGGGACTCTGCTGCTCACGCTCCACGTGTTTTTCTTCACTCCTTTTTACGCCATCTTGCGCGATTTGATCACGGCGTTTCAGCGCGGAACTGGCTCTGCACACACGCTGTAGCCTGCAGCCGCTGACACAGTGCTGAACTCAGAGGCTGTGACTCCTAGACCGTTTCAGGGACCGGGCAGGGTGATGACGTTTAATTGTCGCTGTGTTATTTACTTGGTTTTTGCCAAGTGTTTAAATGGGTATGTGGTGTTTTCTTTAATCGGGTCCCGTGGTGTTTCTATGTTTCGTAGCTATCCATGGGAACATCAGGGTTGGATTCTATATACATAATTAAATAATAAGAGTAGTTTGAATCTTTGACCTCTGTGGTAACGAGGCCAATCAGTGACTTAGAAACACAAGAGATTCTGCAGATGCTGGAAATCCCAAAGAGCAACACGCACACACAAAATGGTGGAGGAACTCAGCAGGTCAGGCAGCATCTATGGAGGAGGATAAACAGTTAATGTTTCGGGCCGAGACCCTTCATCGGGATTGGAAAGGAAGGGGGCAGAGGCCTGGGCCAGGGACGTACAGATGAAGCTAAAGTTTGCAGAGGGCATATCTGACAGGGTGGCACTCCCTCAGCACGACAGCGTGCCTCTGACAGGAGACTGGGACTTGTGCCTCATGGAGTGAGCCGCACAGGAGACCTTCCCCCACTGTCCAAACCGAGAAAAAGCTACTGGCAGGAGGAGTGAAGCTCCCACTCACTCTGAACAAGGCCCCAATGAATCTACCCCACCCTCCTCTCTCTGCACTGAGGGCAAGGAGTGAGGGGTGGCATAGGGTGGGGAAGAGGACCCTGACCCCGAAGCTCCCGCTCACTCTCAACAGGCCCAGTAAATCCACCCCCCACCCCCTGAGGGGAAGGATGGGGGAGAGTGACACCCACCTTGCAGATCAACACCTTGTTGTTGTACTGGTGTGTGAAGCGACAGCGCTCGCTGGCCGTGTGAGCTATGCCATCCTTTAGGTGGTTCATGCTTCTCCCGCACCGGGCCCTGCAATGCACAACGTGGACAATTACAGGACAGCTCAGGCCCTACGGCCCGCAATGTTGTGCCAACCTTCTAACCCACTCCAAGATCAATCTCCTCCCAAAGGACCACAGCCTTGTCGTAGGGTTTGAGGCTTGTGTGCCTCGGTGACCCTGGGAGATGGAGTCGGGGCCTTGTGCTTTGGCTCTTGGTCGGGTCACCAATGCCAAACAGGTCAAAGGGTAGAGGCCAGACCAAGAGTGGTCCACTGGTACTCCAGGTTCGGGGGCTCAGCTCAGGGTAACAACCCTGACTGGTCAAACAAAACTGTTACAGAAACAGCAATGAAGAATCCTTCTGCATCTGAGTGTGACGGTATTCCTGAGTCTCCACCCGGGACTGTGTGGCCGACAGTAGTGAAAACCGACAGGAAGCTACTGACACGATGAAGGAAGCCCTGAACACCACCAGAGATGGAGGACCTTCATTGCTGCTCCAAACGCCAGCGGTGCAATGGGCAGTGAGTAAGTAATTTGGGAAAAAGTCCCTGGCAGGCCACTCAGTCTAAGCCCTTTATTGTCTTGTACCTCTCTAACAAGTTATCGCTCATCCTGCTCCGCTCCAAACAGAAAAGCCCGAGCTCGCTCAACCTTTCCTGATAAGACACACTCTTTAATCCAGGTAAATCTCCTCTGCACCCTCTCAAAAGCTACCACATCCTTCCTATAATGAGGCGACCAGAACTGAACACAATACTCCAAGTGTGGGCTAATCAGCTTAATAGAGCTGTAACATTATCTCACAGATCTTGAACTCAATTCTCAGACTAATGAGGGCCAACACAGCAAATGGCCTTCTTAACAACCCTACCGAGGGACTAGGCACAGTCACACCGCTTTCCAATTCAATAATCAAACAAAATTTATTAACTTAATAATAATAAAATGAAATAATCCAATAAATAAATTCCTCAACCCCCTTTCCTTCAGTTTTGGATTCACAAGATGGAGCCTGGAGCAATGCACGAGACAATACGACCGTGAAACATGTGAGCAGAATTAGGCCATTCGGCCCATCGAGTCTGCTCCACCATTTCATCATGGCTGATTTATTTTCCCTCTCTACCCAATTCTCCTGCCTTGTCCTCGTAACCTTTGACACCCTGTCTAATCAACCTCCGCTTTAAATATACCCATTGACTCTGCCTCCACAGCCACGTGTGGCAATGAATTCCACAGATTCGCCACCCTCTGGCTAAAGAAATTCCTCATCTCCGTTCTAAAGTGACGTCTCTCGATGTGGAAGCTATGCCTTCCGGTCCTGGACTCTTCCACTATTGGAAACATCCTCTCTCTCTAGGCCTTTCAATATTCGGTAGGTTTCAATGAGAGGAGGCATTTAAAGGCTGCTCAGGACTCACCCACAGCTGAGGCAGGTAGTGGAACACCTGAAATATTCATCGGGAAAGAAGGAGAGAGTTGGGAGTCGATCGTCGCTAATCTCCCCGTTGAAGCGCTCGCTCAGGGCCTGGAATAGAACATAGAACACTACAGCACAGCCCAGGCCCTTTGGCCTACAATGTCACACTAGCCTTTTAACCTACTTCAAGATCAACCTAACCCTTTCTCTCCTGAATATCCCCCGTCTGGTTGCCACGGTAACATAGCCGTTAGCGGGATGTTATTACCGCTCGGGGCGTTGGGAGGTCAGAGTTCAATCCCAGCATCCTCTGTAGGGTATTCATACGTCCCTCCTGTAGAATGTGCGGGTTGTGTCCAGTTCGGGCTGGTCAATTGGTCATTGCAAATTGTACCGCGATTAGGTTAGGGCTAAATCGGGCTTGTTGGGCAGGTAGGTAATCGCTAAATAAATTAAAAGGTAACATGAGCTGTAGGGAGGACTTGCATTGCTGTGGCGCCTGTCACAACCTCCGTGGCAATCACTCCTCAGCCCAACACAGCCATTCCATGTGGTGATTCATTTCAAGTCCAGCTCCTGGCGGAGGGAAGGCAGCGGGCAAATGGTGCTCAGCAAGATCACACCCACAGAGAAAGGAAACACTGAGGTGAACAAGGATCTGCAAGGCCGGTGCCCGAGTAACAGGGCACCTGTTATACAGTACGTCGGTGGTATTAAATCCAAACCTGACGCACTGTACCTCACTCAGTACGTGTGACAGTAATAAACCAATCATCAATGTGTATATTGATTATTTCACAGTGCTTGAACTTGTCCCCACCCCATACCTCCTCCTCCCTTGGCACCCCAATTACCTTCAGTGCGCAGTACACCACAGATGGGGGTCTCCGGGAGCGGGTGGAGGTGTTGCCCACACATCGCTGCACCGCCCGCAGGAAGCCGCTAAAGTCAGTGGGCCGGCCCACGGTCCTCGTGCCGACGTACTCAATGGAGTTGAAGGCGTCAGTGGACAAGCCCAGCTCGTGGAACCGCTTCTGGAGCAGCTGCTCAGCACTTCCGGGGGCCCGGGAATCTGCGGGAGGTAGGACCACAGCAGCACACTTCTGCTGGTTCACTCCAATGAGGTGGCCCACCCCCCCCCTTCCCACAGCACCTTCCCCATCCCTTTCAGGAACATCCCAAGGCACCTTACCGACAATTGGGGCTTGTTTTGGAGTACAAGCAGCAATCAGGGATGCCAATTTACACACAGCAAGATCCAAATAACAACATAATGAAATTACTGCAGGTCATGGGTAGTGTGTACAGTTCAGGAGACATGGGTTCAATTCCTGCCACTGCCTGTTAACAAGTTTGTACGTTCTCGCATTGCAATACGTGGATTTCCCCGAGGCACTCTGGTTTCCTCCCACAGTTCGGTTGGCAGGTCAATTGGGCATTGCAAATTGCCCTGTGATGAGGCTAGGGTTAAATCGGAGGTTGCTAGGCCAGAAGAGCCTATATCTCAATCGATCAATAAATAAGGCATTTCAGGTTGATAAGAGGCATCGACACAGACAGACTTTTTCCCCAGGCCAGAAATGGCGAACACAAAGCAACACAACCTTACGGTGATTGGACTGAACGACAGCGGGAATGTCAGAGGCAGATATTTTCCCTCCCTCACACACAGAGTCGAACACCCTGCCAGGCAGATACATTAGGGACTTTTTTAAAGGCTGTTAGTTGAAAGTAAAATGGAGGGATATGTGGGAGGGAGGGTTACATTGATCTTAGAGCAGGCTAAGGGACAGCACAACATTAAGGGTATTACTCTACACCCTAACATTACACAGCAGGGGACAAGCCCTGTGGCCCAACTCAGACATGCAGACCTCCAGACAGCGCCCACAGAGGGGTCAGAAGAATGAAAGGGTTAATGTATGAGGAGCATCTCCTGGCTCTGGGCCTGTACTCACTGGAGGTCAGCAGAATGTTATTGATTTATTGAGATAGTGTGGAGTAGTCCCTTCCGGCCACACCACACAGCAACCCCTCCAATTTAATCCTAGCCCAATCACAGGACAATTTACAATGACTGATTAACCTACCAACCTGTACGTCTTTGGACTGTGGGAGGAAACCAGAGCACCCAGAGGAAACCCACACGGTCACCGGGAGAATGTACAAACTCCTTGCAGACAGAAGCAGGAATTGAACCCAGGTCACCAGTACCGTAAAGCGCTGTGCTAAGCACTACACTACCACGCTGCCCAAGGGACAGCGGTGGGGGTAGGATCTCCCCTATCAAATACTGAAAGGGCTGGACAGAGTGGATGTGGAGAGGATGTTTTATATAGCGAGTCAGTCTAGGACCAGAGGGCACAGACAGTGTGAATGTAGAGAGGATGTTTCCCATGGTGGGGGGAGTCTAGGACCAGAGGACACAGATAGAGTGAATGTAGATAGGATGTTTCTCACGGTGGGGTAGTCTAGGACAGGAGGGCACAGCCTCAGGATAGTGGGACATCCATTTAGGACTGAGATGAGGAGGAATTTCTTTAGTCAGAGGGTGGTGAATCTGTGGAATTCATTGCTATAGTTGGCTGTGGAGGCCAAGTCATTGGGTATATTTAAAGCAGACATTGATAGGTTCTTGATTAGTCAGGGTGTTAAAGATTACGGAGAGAAGGCAGGAGAATGGGGTTGAGAGGGAAAATAAATCAGTCATGACAGAATGGTGGACCAGAATCGATGGACCAAACGGGATATCTCCTGGTCCAAGTTGCCTGCCTGAGGTAGCCCAGTCTCAACCTGCCAATGTCATGAGCAAACACCCTTAGGGCACAGGTGCCTTTGGGGAGATGATGCTTCCCCTGCCTGTGGGTGGCTGCGAGGGTCCAGTACCAGTCTCCACCAGGAGGGGAGTCAGTAGGAGGGGTCATGTCTTTCACCGTACCTTCACACCATGGGGTGGGGGGGGGGGACTTACCGCTGCCCAGTGGATCAGTGTTGGTAGTCTCATGGAAGATGATGACCGCGGGGCCGAGGCTGGACAGAGGCATCTCCAGGTCGCAGCGAACGGACACTGCCCTGAGCTCGCCGGCAAAGTGCCGGAGAAAGGCCCGTGAGGCGTCTCCCAGGAAGCCGAACAGGTCGTTGCAGAGGCGCTGGGCGCGGGTGCGGTAGACGACCACGTCGGAAACGGCCAGCACCTTCAGCAGCAGCCGCATCTGCCGCATGGGCTGAGCCGAGGCCCCCAGCAGGCCCTCGGTGTCGAGCAGGAGGAGGGAGGGCGAGGGTTTGAGGGCTGCCCACACCCCCACCGTGCAGGAGCTCTGGCTCTCCGAGGTGCCGAAGACCTGTTGCCCCCCGAAGAAGGCGGCGTTCAGGGTGTGGGACTTGCCGTCACCAGTGTTCCCAAAGATGGAGAGGACCTTCACTGTCTGGCCCGGCGTGGTCCCCAGTCGCTCCAGGAAGCTCTCCTCGTTCGCCACCTGCCCAACAAGGAGAAGCGTTAGCCCACACGGCTAGTAACTCACCTCTGGGTCCAGAGCTTACCAACAGAGAACAGGACATGCCCTTCGGCCCACAAAGTTATGCAGTTAAGTACACTTCCCTCCATTTTTTCCCTCTTGTGCCTCCTCTGTACTAGAGTTAACCAGACATACACAGCACTTTGACCAACTATGTTGTGCCAACCTTTTAACGGACTCTAAGGATCAATCTAACCCTTCCATCCCACATAACCCTCCATTCTTCTATCTGCCATGTGCCCAGCTAAGAATCTCCTAAACGTCCCTAATGGGTCTGCTTCCTTCACCACCCAAGCAGCACATTCCACACGCTCACCACTCTCCGTGTAAACAACACAGCTACCTCTGACGTCCCTCTATACTTTCCTCCAGTCACCTTAACATTACGCCCCTTCTGCTCTGGGGAAATGTTGCTGACTGTCCACTCGTTCTGTGCCTCTTTTCAGACCGTACAAGCCCACATCCCTTGACCAATTATATATATAGCGGTTAGCACAACACTTGCAGCAGAGTTCAGAGTTCAATCCCGGTGTCCTCTATGAGAAGGTTTGTACGTTCCTCCCATCAGCGTGTGGGTTTGTCTCCGGGTGCTCCAGTTTCTCCTCACAGTCCAAAGACATTCGGGTTCGTGGGTTAATTGGTCGTTGTAAATTACCCTGTGATTAGGCGAGGGTTAAATCGGGGAGGGCTGGGAAATCCACATCTGACTAGTTACAAATGGACCAAGACAAGAACTCAACTCTCTGACAGCAGGTGCTTTCTATGGCACCCCGGCACACCCCCAAAAGCAGTTTACATCCAACGTACCAAGCGTATTCAATCATTTAGTGACACAGTACAGAGCAGGTCCTTGCAGTCCAACAACCCACTGATTTAACCCCCTGTCCTAATCACTGGACAATTTACAAAGACCAATCAACCTACTAACTGGTACGTCTTTGGAGTGTGGGAGGAAACTGGAGCCAAAAAAAAAGAGATTCAAAGATTCAGTTATTATCAAGGCTGGTATCCATATACAACTCTGAAATTCTTCTTCTCCAGATAGCTACAATTAAATCACGTGAACATCATTCAGAGAGAAACATCACCCCCCCCCCCCCACCCGGCATATAAAAAAGAACGGTTTCCCGATCATCAGCCCCCAAAATCCCCTTTCCCTGCAAAAAACAGAACAGGAACTGACCCCTAAAAAACAACACCCCCCGCACAAATAAAATCTAACAGACCACCAACTCCCACCCTCCCCTCGGACAACAAAACGGAAAAGGAACGGGCATTAAAAAATACAAAATATCAAAACCACAAGTCTGAAAAGTCCAGAGTCCGTAAGCACCCGGACGCATGGGAAGAGCAAACAAACTTCCTTACAGAGGACAGAAGTGAACTCTGACACCCCGAGCTGCAATAGCGATTCTCTGCTACAGTGGCACCCAGTGTAGCAAGCTGTCAGCCAATCCGCGCAAGGCGTCAAGTAACTCTCAAAACTGAATTTTGATCAGAATAGCAAGTGTCTTATGAGGATGGGTTGAACAAGCAAGGGCTTTTCTCTCTGGAGTGAGGGGGATGACAGGCAACTCGATAGAGGTGCACAAGATGATGTGAGAGATACAGTCCTGAGTAAAAGTCTAACTATATATACGTGCCTAAGACTTCTGCAGCGTATTGTAGCAATTTTATGTATTACACTGTACTGTTGCTGCAAGACAAAAAACAAATTTCGTGATAGATGTGAGTGATGATAAGCCTGATTCTGATAGGAGTCTCTATTGTGGACTGGGAAGGGGGCAGGCAGAGGGGAATCATGACTGGGAAAAGGGGAAGGGCAGGGGGGAGGGAGTGTAATGATCAATAAGCCAATTGTTTGGAATCAGATGACCTTGCCTGATATGAGAGGTAAGATGCAATGGGGTGGTGGTAGAGGCAGAAACATTAGAGACATTAAAGAATCCCTTAGATAGGTAAATGGACGAAAGGAGAATTCAAGACTGTTCATTGTCATTCATCAGTACAAGAGTCTAAAAGAGAACAAAATCATTGTTATTCAGCATAAAACACACACACACAATAAGATAAAGAACACACTACATATAAATATAAAACCAACCCTGTAAAGCTCAGTGTACAAGTAACTGCTTGCGTGTGGAACACAGACCGACTACACTTACATAAAGTGACGCGCAATGCTATGTAGACAGGCTACGCGGGAGGGAAGAGTTAGAATGTTCTTGCAGCAGGTCAGCATGACATAGTGGGCCAGTGGCCTGCACTGTGCTGTAGTGTTCTGTGTTCAATATCTGTGCTGGTGATGGGCTGTATATCAGAGGAAGACCTTTATCCCCTCCACACACAGAGAGAGTGGAGGCTGCGTGGGACGCACACAGGGCGGCGGGTGCGTGGGACACTCCGCCAGGGGAGCTGGTCAAGGCGGATACACTTGGACTTGGGTCATTTAGGAATCTCTTAGATAGGCACACGGATGACAGAGAAATGGAGGGGTTAAGTCAGAGGCAATCGTTAAACTGATCCTAGAGCTGGCACAACATCGTGGGCTGAAGGGACTGTACTGTGCTATAAAGTTAAACTAGCTGAGGGTCCAGAACGTCCCTCCAAAACATGAGGATAGGTTGAGTGAACTAGGGTTTTTCTCTTTGGAGGATGGGAGGTGACTTAGTAGAGACATACAAGATGATAAGAGCCATGGATCGAGTGGACAGGCAGAGATTCTGTCCCAGGGTGGAAATGGCTAATACCAGGGAGCAGAATTTTAAGGTGATTGGGTGGGTGGGTGGTGAGGAAGATGTCAGAGGCAATTTATTTTTTTTAAAACAGAGACTGGTGGGTGTGTGGAACCCCTGCCAGGGGTGGTGGTAGAGGCAGATACTGCAGGGACATTTAAGATAGGCAGGTGGATGATAGGAAGTTGGTGGGCTGTGTGGGAGGGGAGAGTTAGACTGATTATTATTTATTGGGGTACAGCATGCAGTAGCTCCTTCGAGCTGTGCTGCCCAACAATCCCCTTATTTAACCGCACAGACAGCAAGGTGTCTCCCAACAATATAGAAACCAGCCCTTCAGTCCATCCAACTCCCATTTACACAGATCCTATTTTACTCTCAAATCATCAACCCCCCCCCCCCCAGATCTACCCCCTCACCCACACACCGACAGCAGGCGATAAAACCACCAACCTGGCCGCCACGAGGATGCGAGAGGGAACCGCGGCGCCCGGGGAGAACCGGCGCGGTCACGGGGAGACATTCAAATCCCACACAGCTCCAGAGATCCGGACTGAACTCATGATGCCAGAGCTGGGCTGAAGTACAGTCCACAGATCCTAGACAACTTCCCTGATGGCATGAACCACACAGCCTCCAACCCGACGGTCTTTCCCCCCTCTCCTTCAGTTCCCTAGTCTGGTCTCCTCCCTCTCCTCCTCAAATGCCTGTCCCCTCCTCCTTCCCTTTCTCCCATGGTCCACTCTCCTCTCCTATCTGATTCCTTCTTCTCCAACCCCCCACCTCCCAGCTTCTCACTTCATTCCACCCCCCCCCGGCTGGCTTTACCCATCACCTTCTAGTTTGTCCTGTTCCCCACCCCCCAACGTTCCCCCTTCCTTTCCAGTCCTGGTGACGGGTCCCAGCCCGAAACGTCGACTGATCATTCAGTTCCTCCAGCATTTTGTGTGCATTCCCAGTTACAATTCTCCCTGATTCTTCCCTTCCCTCGGCTGGCAGCTGTACGGCTACCTCACTCCAACACAAGAAACAATCCCGTTAACCGGATGCCAGAGGGAAGCCAGACGTGCCAGGGTTAACTCTGGGGCAGCAGGAACAGCAGGAAGCTGGGTGAATCACCACAGGAAGACCCGGGTGCCAGAATTTACTTTGGGGCAGCAGGAAGCCGGGAGACCAGCCTGGTGCTCAAGAAGCTGAGTGAACCACCACAGAGAGCCAGGTTATCAAAGCCCGGAGACCAGCCCGGTGTCCAGAATGGGAGACAGGGATTCTCTCCCTCAAATGTAACACAGACACAAAATGGGGGGGGGGGGGGCTCAGCAGGTCAGGCTGCATCTGGGGAAATGAATAAACAGTCGACATTTTGGGCTGATACTCTTCATCTGGACTGGAAAGGAAGAAGGAAGATGCCAGAATAAAAAGTGGGGCAGGGAAGGAGATTCCCAACCTGGGGTCCTTGGACTCTATGCTGAATGGCATAAGAAAGGTTTGGAAGCCTTGAGCCAGGAGGTGAGGGGTGAGCCCAGGTGATGGGTGCGCTAGAAGGTGATGGGTGAGCCTGGGTTAGGGGTGGGCCCGAAGGTGAAGGGGGAGCCCGGGAGAGGGGGGAAGGCGGGTGGTTGGGGGAAGGGGGGAATGAAGTAAGAAACTGGGAGGTGAGGGGCTGAAGAGGTAAAGGGCTGGAGAGGAAAGAATCTGATAGGAGAGGGAAGAAAGAGATGGAGGGGAGGACGGGGTGGGGGAAAGAAAAGAGGCGAGGAGAAGGGGTTAGAGACGAGGTGGGGGAATAGAGGGTGGGGGCTGGAGAGAGAGGGGGTGGGGGAAAGCGGAAAGATTACCGGAAGTTGGAGAAATCGATGTTCATGTAACCGGGTTGGCGGCTGCCCAGACGGAATGTAGCCAAGTCGGGGGTCAGCCACCACCCCTCGGGATACAATGTACCGAGGGACATTGCAACATCTCCCTTAGCGACGCCGACCGGAGGACACTCTCTCCCCCGTCACTACGCCCTCTGCAACAATATTTACCAGCAGCTCCTCATTCTCGTCCAGCAGCAGGAAACTTTTGACCCGATCTTTCCGCTGCTCGTCGCCCAGCTCCCCCATTTCCCCAAGGACAAGCCCCCTTCTGGGTGGGGGCCCGGTCTGTTCCGGCGGGGAACCGCGCAGCTCCAAGCTCCCTCCAGCCCGCAGCCCGCAGACCGGAGACGGCGGTCTCTCGGATGGGCGAAGCCCGGCAACAAGGCAGCACGCCAGCGAATCAGCCCGCCTCGCCGTGTCATATGACCGGGCCACCGCTCCGCTCCGCTCCGTCCCTGGAGGCTGGCGAACGCCTGCGGAAGCCGGCTCCGGATCAGGTTAAAAATCACCGGCGTACGTCGTGAACTTTGTTGTTATGCGGCAGCAGTACTTTGTCATGCGTAATAAAAACAGTAAATTACAGTAAGAGATTTAAAAGAGAAAATAAATATGTATTGCAAAAAGGGAGAAATAAAAGTAGTGAGGTAATCGGCTGTTTACTGTTTTCCATAGACGCTGCCTGACCTGCTGAGTTCCCCCGGCGTTATGTGTGTGTTGCTCTGGATTCCCAGCATGTGCAGAGTTTGTCGTGTTGGTGAGGTGGTGTTCAAGGGTTCAATGTCCATTCAGAAATCAGGTGGCAGAGGGGAAGAAGCTGTTCCTGAATCGCTGAGTGTGTGTCTTCAGACTCCTGTACCTCCTCCCCGACAGTAGCAATGAGGAGAGAGAATGTCCTGGGTGATGGGGGTCATTAATGGCGGTCCTTAATGATGGACAGCCCCTTCTTAGGGCATCGCACCTTGAAGATGCCCTGGAGGCTTGGGAGACTAGTGTCCTTGAAGATCTGAAGTTTATTTTGATCGGAAGCACAAAATAATCTGCAGATGCTGGGGTCAAAGCAACACATCACAACACGCTGGAGGAACCCAGCAGGTCGGGCAGCATCCGTGGAAACGATCGGTCGACGTTTCGGGCCGGAACCCTTGGTCAGGACTGTAGGGGGAAGGGGCAGAGGCCCTATAAAGAAGGTGGGGAGAGGGTGGGAAGGAGAAGGCTGGTAGGCAGCTGGGGGAGGGGGCAGAGTGAAATAGAGATAGAGGAAGGGAGGGGAAGGGAATTACCGGAAGTTGGAGAATTCTATGTTCATACCAAGGGGCTGGAGACTACCTAGATGGTATATGAGGTGTTACTCCTCCAACCAAGCAACACCTCATATACCATCTAGATAGTCTCCAGCCCCTTGGTATGAACATAGAATTCTCCAACTTCCGGTAATTCCCTTCCCCTCCCTTCCCCTATCCCTATATCACTCTGCCTCCTCCCTCAGCTGCCTATCACCTCCCTCATGGTTCTGCCTCCTTCTACTACCCATTGTGTTTTCCCCTATTCTTTCTTCACCTTTCCTGCCTATCCCCTCCCTGCCTCCCCTCCCCCACCCCATTATCTTTCCCCTTACTGGTTTTTCACCTGGAACCTACCAGCCTTCTCCTTCCCACCCTCCCCACGCCTTCTTTATAGGGCCTCTGCCCCTTCCCTCTACAGTCCTGACGAAGGGTTCTGGCCCGAAACGTCGACTGATCTTTTCCGCGGATGCTGCCTGACCTGCTGAGTTCCTCCAGCGTGTTGTGAGTGAAGTTTATTTTGATGCTGTGCAGTGCCCCCACCCCCATACCAGACGGTATGGTAGCCAGTTAGGATGCTCTCTGCAGTACATCTGTAGACATTTGTGAGCGTGATTGGTGACAAACCAAATCTCCACAAAATCCTGCTGAAACAGCTGCGTGTTGTGCCTTCTTTGTAGCTGCAGTGATATGTTAGGTCCAGGACAGATCCTCAGAGATATTGAAACCCAGAAACTAGAAACCGCTCACTCTTTCCACCCCTGTGATTTGGCGTCAACTGTAGGCAAGACGAAGACCATGCGGGGCAAGTCCAGGAGCACTTCTGGCTCCGTTTACCCTCATACATTGCGGTCAGTCTGATGAACTCACTCTCACAACGACAAGCCACAGAGTCACAGAACAATACCTCACCGATATAGATCCTTCTGCCCAACAAGTTCATGCCAGCTGTGGTACCCACTCAGCTAGTCACTATTTCCTCGTTAGGACCATATCCCTCTAAGACCCGCCCCTTCATCTACCGATCCTAATGTTGTCCCACTCATTCATCTACCGATACTGGTGTTGTCCCACTCCTTCATCTCCCGATCCTAGTGTTGTCCCACTCCTTCATCTACCGATCCTAGTGTTGTCCCACTCCGTCATCTCCCAATCCTAATGTTGCCCACTCCTTCATCTCCCGATCCTACTGTTGTCCCACTCCTTCATCGCCCAATCCGAATCTTGTCCTACTCCTTCATCTACCGATCCTGGTGTTGTCCCTCTCCTTCATCTACCGATCCTAGTGTTGTCCCACTCCTTCATTTCCCGATCCTAGTGTTGTCCCACTCCTTCATCTCCCGATCCTAGTGTTGTCCCAGTCCTTCATCTACTGACTCTAGTGTTGTCCCACTCCGTCATTCACTGGTCCTAGTTGTTTCCTACTCCTTCATCTACGCATCCGAGTGTTGTCCCACTCCTTCATCTACCATCCCTAATGTTGTCACACTCCGTCATCTACCTGTCCTTGTTTTGTCCCATTGACCGGTCCTAGTGTTGTCCCACTCCTTCATCCACCAATCATAGTGTTGTCCCACTGACTGGTCCTAGTGTTGTCCCACTCTGTCATCTGCATATCCCAGTATTGTCCCACTCCTTCATCTCCCAATCCTAGTGTTGTCCCACTCGTTCCTCTATATATACTAGTGTTGTCCCACTCATTCATCTCCCGATCCTAGTGTTTTCCCACTTCTTCACCTACCGATCCTAGTGTTGTCCCACTCCTTCATCTACCGGTCCTAGTGTTGTCCCACTCCGTCATCGACCGATCCTAAAGTTGTCCCACTCCTTCATCGACCTATCCAAGTGTTCTCCCACTCCTTCATCTACCGACCCTAGTGTTGTCCCACTCCTTCATCTCCCTAACTTAGTGTTCTCCCACTCCTTCATCTCCCGATCCGGGTGTTGTCCCACTGCTTCATCTACCGATCCTAGTGTTGTCCCACTCCTTCATCTACCGACCCTAGTGTTCTCCCACTCCGTCATCTACTGGTCCTAGTTGTTTTCCACTCCTTCATCTACCGATCCTAGTGTTGTCCCACTCCTTCATCTACCGATCCTATTGTTGTCCCACTCCTTCATCTACCGATCCTGGTGTTCTCCCACTCCGTCATCTACTGGTCCTAGTTGTTTTCCACTCCTTCATCTACCGATCCTAGTGTTGTCCCACTCCTTCATCTACCGATCCTATTGTTGTCCCACTCCTTCATCTACCGATCCTATTGTTCTCCCACACCTTCATCGACCGATCCTAGTGTTGTCCCACACCTTCATCTAGCGATCCTATTGTTGTCCCACTCCTTCATCGACCGAACTTAGTGTTGTCACACTCCTTCATCTACCGATCCTAGTGGTTTCCCACTCCTTCATCTCCCGATGCTAGTGTTGTCCCACTCTGTCATCAACCCATCCTAGTGTTGTCCTACTTCTTCATCTACTTATCCTAGTGTTGTCCCACTCCTTCATCTAACTATCCTAGTGTTGTCCCACTGCTTCATCTCCCGATCCGGGTGTTGTCCCACTGTTTCAACGACCGATCCTGGTGTTGTCCCACTCCTTCATCTACCTATCCTAGTGTTGTCACACTCCGTCATCTACCGGTCCCAGTGTTGTCCCACTGACCGGTCCTAGTGTTGTACCACTCCTTCATCTACCGGTCCTAGTGTTGTCCCACTCCGTCATCTACATATCCTAGTGGTGTCCCACTCATTCATCTCCCGATCCTAATGTTGTCCCACTCCTTCATCTAACTATCCTAGTTTTGTCTCACTGCTTCAACTCCCGATCCGGGTGTTGTCCCACTGCTTCATCGACCGATCCTGGTGTTGTCCCACTCCTTCATCTCCCAAACCTATTGTTGTCCCACTCCTTCATCTACCGATCCTGGTGTTGTCCCACTCCTTCATCTCCCGATCTGAGAGTTGTCCCACTCCTGCATTTACCGATCCTGCTGTTTCCCCACTCCTTCATCTACCGATCCTATTGTTGTCCCACTCCTTCATCTACCGATCCTGGTGTTGACCCTCTCCTTCATCTACCGATCCTAGTGTTGTCCCACTCCTTCATCGACCTATCCTTGTGTTGTCCCACTCCTTCATCTACCAATCCTAGTGTTGTCCCACACCTTCATCTCCTGATCCTAGTGTTGTCCCACACCTTCATCTCCTGATCCTAGTGTTGTCCCACTCCTTCATCTACTGATCGTAGTGTTGTGCCACTCCGTCATCTACCGATCCTAGTGTTGTCCGATTCCTTCATCTACCAATCCTATTGATGTCCCATACGTTCATCTACCGATCCTTGTGTTGTCCCACTCCTTCATCTCCCTATCTTACTGTTGTCCCACTCCTTCATCTCCCGATCGTAGTGTTGTCCCACTCCGTCACCTACCGATCCTGGGTTGTCCCAATCCTTCATCTCCCGATCGTAGTGTTGTCCCACTCCGTCATCTACCGATCCGAATGTTGTCCCACTCCTTCAGCTACCGATCCTAATGTTGTCCCACTCCTTCATCGACCTATCCAAGTGTTGACCCACTCCTTCATCAATCGATCCTAGTGTTTTCCCACTCCTTCATCGGCCGATCCTAGTGTTGACCCACTCTTTCATCTACCGATCGGCGTGTTGTCCCGCTCGTTTATCAACTGATCCGAGTGTTGTCCCACTCCTTCATCTACCGATTCTGGTGTTGCCCCACTCCTTCATCTACCGATCCTATTGTTGTCCCACTCCTTCATCTACCGATCCTGGTGTTGTCCTACTCCTTCATCTACCGATCCTGGTGTTGTCCCACTCCTTCATCTCCCGATCCGAGAGTTGTCCCACTCCTGCATTTACCGATCCTGCTGTTTCCCCACTCCTTCATCTACCGATCCTATTGTTGTCCCACTCCTTCATCTACCGATCCTGGTGTTGACCCTCTCCTTCATCTACCGATCCTAGTGTTGTCCCACTCCTTCATCGACCTATCCTTGTGTTGTCCCACTCCTTCATCTACCAATCCTAGTGTTGTCCCACACCTTCATCTCCTGATCCTAGTGTTGTCCCACTCCTTCATCTACTGATCGTAGTGTTGTGCCACTCCGTCATCTACCGATCCTAGTGTTGTCCGATTCCTTCATCTACCAATCCTATTGATGTCCCATACGTTCATCTACCGATCCTTGTGTTGTCCCACTCCTTCATCTCCCTATCTTACTGTTGTCCCACTCCTTCATCTCCCGATCGTAGTGTTGTCCCACTCCGTCACCTACCGATCCTGGGTTGTCCCAATCCTTCATCTCCCGATCATAGTGTTGTCCCACTCCGTCACCTACCGATCCTGGGTTGTCCCACTCCGTCATCTACCGATCCGAATGTTGTCCCACTCCTTCAGCTACAGATCCTAATGTTGTCCCACTCCTTCATCGACCTATCCAAGTGTTGACCCACTCCTTCATCAATCGATCCTAGTGTTTTCCCACTCCTTCATCGGCCGATCCTAGTGTTGACCCACTCTTTCATCTACCGATCGGCGTGTTGTCCCGCTCGTTTATCAACTGATCCGAGTGTTGTCCCACTCCTTCATCTACCGATTCGAGTGTTGTCCCACTCCGTCATCTACCCATCCTAGTGTTGTCCCACTCCTTCAACTACTGATCCTAGTATTGTCCCACTCCGTCATCTCCCAATCCTAATGTTGCCCACTCCTTCATCTCCCGATCCTACTGTTGTCCCACTCCTTCATCGCCCAATCCGAGTCTTGTCCTACTCCTTCATCTACCGAACCTGGTGTTGTCCCTCTCCTTCATCTACCGATCCTAGTGTTGTCCCTCTCCTTCATCTCCCGATCCTAGTGTTGTCCCACTCCTTCATCTACTGACTCTAGTGTTGTCCCACTCCGTCATTCACTGGTCCCAGTTGTTTTCTACTCCTTCATCTATGAATCCGAGTGTTGTCCCACTCCTTCATCTACCAGCCCTAATGTTGCCGCACTCTGTCATCTACCGGTCCTGCTGTTGTCGCACTCCGTCATCTACCTGTCCTTGTTTTGTCCCATTGACCGGTCCTAGTGTTGTCCCACTCCTTCATCCACCGATCATAGTGTTGTCCCACTGACCGGTCCTAGTGTTGTCCCACTCTGTCATCTGCATATCCCAGTATTGTCCCACTCCTTCATCTCCCAATCCTAGTGTTGTCCCACTCGTTTCTCTACATATCCTAGTGTTGTCCAACTCATTCATCTCCCGATCCTAGAGTTTTCCCACTCCTTCACCTACCGATCCTAGTGTTGTCCCACTCCTTCATCTAACGATCCTATTGTTGTCCCACTCCTTCATCTACCGATCCTCGTGTTGTCCCACTCCTTCATCTACCGATCCTCGTGTTGTCCCACTCCTTCAACTACCGACCCTAGTGTTGTCCCACACCTTCAACGACCGATCCTAGTGTTGTCCCACTCCTTCATCTACCGATCCTATTGTTGTCCCGCTCCTTCATCGACCGATCTTAGTGTTGTCACACTCCTTCATCTACCGATCCTATTGTTGTCCCGCTCCTTCATCGACCGATCTTAGTGTTGTCACACTCCTGCATCTACCGATCCTAGTGGTTTCCCACTCCTTCATCTCCCGATGCTAGTGTTGTCCCACTCTGTCATCAACCCATCCTAGTGTTGTCCTACTTCTTCATCTACTTATCCTAGTGTTGTCCCACTCCTTCATCTAACTATCCTAGTGTTGTCCCACTGCTTCATCTCCCGATCCGGGTGTTGTCCCACTGTTTCAACTTCCGATCCTGGTGTTGTCACACTCCGTCATCTACCGGTCCCAGTGTTTTCCCGCTCCTTCATCGACCGATTCTGGTGTTGTACCACACCCTCATCTACATATCCTAGTGGTGTCCCACTCCTTCATCTAACTATCCAAGTTTTGTCTCACTGCTTCAACTCCCGATCCGGGTGTTGTCCCACTGCTTCATCGACCGATCCTGGTGTTGTCGCACTCCTTCGTCTCCCAAACCTAGTGTTGTCCCACTCCTTTATCAACCAATCCGACTGTTGTCCCACTCCTTCATCTACCGATCCTGGTGTTGCCCCACTCCTTCATCTACCCATCCTAGTGTTGTCCCACTTCTTCATCTACCTATCCTAGTGTTGTCCCACTCCTTCATCTCCTGATCCTAGTGTTGTCCCACTCCTTCATCTACCAACCCTATTGTTGTCCCACTCCTTCATCTACCGGTCCTAGTGTTGTCCCACTCCGTCATCTAGCGATCCTAATGTTGTCCCACTTCTTCATCTACCGGTCCTAGTGTTGTCCCACTGACGGGTCCTAGTGTAGTCCCACTCCTTCATCTCCCAATCCTAGTGTTGTCCCACTCGTTCCTCTACATATCCTAGTGTTGTCCAACTCATTCATCTCCCGATCCTAGTGTTTTCCCACTCCTTCACCTACCGATCCTAGTGTTGTCCCACTCCTTCATCTAACGATCCTATTGTTGTCCCACTCCTAGAATACCCAAACCTAGTGTTGTCCCACTCCTTCATCTACCGATCCTCGTGTTGTCCCACTCCTTCATCTACCGATCCTCGTGTTGTCCCACTCCTTCATCTACCGACCCTAGTGTTGTCCCACTCTGTCATCTACTGGTCCTAGTTATTTTCCACTCCTTCATCTACCGATCCTAGTGTTGTCCCACTCCTTCATCTACCGATCCTATTGTTGTCCCACTCCTTCATCTACCGATCCTATTGTTGTCCCACACCTTCAACGACCGATCCTAGTGTTGTCCCGCTCCTTCATCGACCGATCTTAGTGTTGTCACACTCCTGCATCTACCGATCCTAGTGGTTTCCCACTCCTTCATCTCCCGATGCTAGTGTTGTCCCACTCTGTCATCAACCCATCCTAGTGTTGTCCTACTTCTTCATCTACTTATCCTAGTGTTGTCCCACTCCTTCATCTAACTATCCTAGTGTTGTCCCACTGCTTCATCTCCCGATCCGGGTGTTGTCCCACTGTTTCAACTTCCGATCCTGCTGTTGTCACACTCCGTCATCTACCGGTCCCAGTGTTTTCCCGCTCCTTCATCGACCGATTCTGGTGTTGTACCACACCCTCATCTACATATCCTAGTGGTGTCCCACTCCTTCATCTAACTATCCAAGTTTTGTCTCACTGCTTCAACTCCCGATCCGGGTGTTGTCCCACTGCTTCATCGACCGATCCTGGTGTTGTCGCACTCCTTCGTCTCCCGAACCTAGTGTTGTCCCACTCCTTTATCAACCAATCCGACTGTTGTCCCACTCCTTCATCTACCGATCCTGGTGTTGTCCCACTCCTACATCTCCCGATCCGAGAGTTGTCCCACTCCTGCATTTACCGATCCTGCTGTTTCCCCACTCCTTCATCTACCGATCCTATTGTTGTCCCATTCCTTCATCTACCGATCCTGGTGTTGTCCCACTCCTTCATATACCGATCCGAGTGTTGTCCCACTCCTTCATCTACTGATCCGAGTGTTGTCCCACTCCTGCATCAACCGATCCTAGTGTTGTCCCATTCCTTCATCAACCAATCCGAGTGTTGTCTCACTCCTTCATCAACCGATCTTAGTGTTGTCCCACTGCTTCATCAACCGATCCTAATGTTGTCCCACTCCTTCATCAACCGATCCTAATGTTGTCCCACTCCTTCATCTAACCATCCTAGTGTTGTCCCACTGCTTCATCTCTCGATCCGGGAGTTGTCCCACAGTTTCAACGACAGATTCTGGTGTTGTCCCACTCCTTCATCTACCTATCATAGTGTTGTCCCACTCCTTCATCTCCCGGTCCTAGTGTTGTCACACTCCTTCATCTACCGATTCTCGTGTTGTACCACTCCTTCATCTACCGGTCGTAGTGTTGTCCCACTGACCGGTCCTAGTGTTGTCCCACTCCGTCATCTACATATCCTAGTGGTGTCCCACTCATTCATCTCCCGATCCTAATGTTGTCCCACTCCTTCATCTAACTATCTTAGTTTTGTCTCACTGCTTCAACTCCCGATCCTGCTGTTGTCCCACTTCTTCATCTCCCGAACCTAGTGTTTTCCCACTCCTTTACCAACCGATCCGAGTGTTGTCCCACTTTTTCATCTACCGATCCTATTGTTGTCCCACTCCTTCATCGCCCAATCCTGGTGTTGTCCCACTCCTTCATCTACCGATCCTATTGTTGTCCCACTCCTTCATCTACCAATTCTATTGTTGTCCCACTCCTTCATCTACCGATACTGGTGTTGTCACATTCCTTCATCGACCTATCCTCGTGTTGTCCCACTCCTTCATCTCCCAAACCTAGTGTTGTCCCACTCCGTCATCTACATATCCTAGTGGTGTCCCACTCATTCATCTCCCGATCCTAATGTTGTCCCACTCCTTCATCTAACTATCCTAGTTTTGTCTCACTGCTTCAACTCCCGATCCGTGTGTTGTCCCATTGCTTCATCTACCGATCCTGGTGTTGTCCCACAACTTCATCTCACGAACCTAGTGTTGTCCCTCTCCTTTATCTCCTGATCCGAGTTTTGTCCCATCCCTCCATCTAGCGATCCGAGTGTTGTCCCACTCCTTCATCTACCGATCCGAGTGTTGTCCCACTCCTGCATCAACCGATCCTAGTGTTGTCCCATTCCTTCATCAACCAATCCGAGTGTTGTCTCACTCCTTCATCAACCGATCCTAGTGTTGTCCCACTCCTTCATCAACCGATCCTAATGTTGTCCCACTCCTTCATCTAACTATCCTAGTGTTGTCCCACTCCGTCATCAACCGATCCGAGTGTTGTCCTACTCCTTCATCAACCGATCCTAGTGTTGTCCCACTGCTTCATCTCCCGATCCGGGAGTTGTCCCACTGTTTCAACGACCGATCCTGGTGTTGTCCCACTCCTTCATCTACCTATCCTATTGTTGTCCCACTGCTTTATCTACCGATCCAAATGTTGTCCCACTCCTTCATCAACCAATCCGAGTGTTGTCTCACTCCGTCATCAACCGACCCGAGTGTTGTCCCACTGCTTTGTCTACCGCTCCAAGTGTTGTCCCACTCCTTCATCGACCGATCCTAGTGTTGTCCCACTCTTTCATCTACCGATCGGCGTGTTGTCCCACTCGTTTATCAACTGATCCGAGTGTTGTCCCACTCCTTCATCTACCTTTCCTAGTGTTGTCCCACTCCTTCATCTACTGATCTGAGTGTTATTCCACTCCGTCATCTAGCGATCCTAATGTTGTCCCACTTCTTCATCTACCGATCCTAGTGTTGTCACATTGACCGGACCTAGTATAGTCCCACTCCTTCATCTACTGATCCTAGTGTTGTCCCACTCCTTCATCTACTGATCCTAGTGTTGTCCCACTACGTCATCTACCGACCCTACTGTTGTCCCACTCCTTTATCTACCCATCCTAGTGTTGTCCCACTTCTTCATCTACCTATCCGAGTGTTGTCCCACTTCTTCATCTACCTATCCTAGTGTTGTCCCACTCCTTCATCTCCTGATCCTAGTGTTGTCCCACTCCTTCATCTACCAATCCTAGTGTTGTCCCACTCCTTCATCTCCTGATCCTAGTGTTGTCCCACTCCTTCATCTACCAACCCTATTGTTGTCCCACTCCTTCATCTACCGGTCCTAGTGTTGTCCCACTCCGTCATCTAGCGATCCTAATGTTGTCCCACTTCTTCATCTACCGGTCCTAGTGTTGTCCCACTCCGTCATCAAGCGATCCTAATGTTGTCCCACTCCTTCATCTACCAATCCTAGTGTTGTCCCACTCCTTCATCTCCTGATCCTAGCGTTGTCCCACTCCGTCAGCTACCAACCCTATTGTTATCCCACTCCGTCATCTACCGGTGTTAGTGTTGTCCCACTCCTTCAGCTACCGACCCTTGTGTTGTCCCACTCCTTTACCTACGTATCCTAGTGCTGTCCCACTCCGTCATCTACCGACCCTACTGTTGTCCCACTTTTTCATCTACCAATCCTTGTGTTGTCCCAGTCCGTCATCTAGCGATCCTAATGTTGTCCCACTTCTTCATCTACTGGTCCTAGTTTTGTCCCACTGATGGGTCCTAGTGTAGTCCCATTCCTTCATCTACTGATCCTAGTGTTGTCCCACTCCGTCATCTACCGACCCTACTGTTGTCCCACTCCTTCATCTACCCATCCTAGTGTTGTCCCACTTCTTGATCTACCTATCCTAGTGTTGTCCCACTCCGTCATCTACCGACCCTACTGTTGTCCCACTCCTTCATCTAGCCATCCTAGTGTTGTCCCACTTCTCGATCTACCTATCCTAGTGTTGTCCCATTCCGTCATCAAGCGATCCTAATGTTGTCCCACTCCTTCATCTACCAATCCTAGTGTTGTCCCACTCCTTCATCTACCGGTCCTAGTGTTGTCCCACTGACCGGTCCTAGTGTAGTTCCACTCCTTCATCTCCTGATCCTAGTGTTGTCCCACTCCTTCATCTACCAGTCCTAGTGTTGTCCCACTCCGTCATCTACCGGTCTTAGGGTTGTCCCACTCCTTCAGCTACCGACCCTTGTGTTGTCCCACTCCTTCATCTACCTATCCTAGTGTTGTCCCACTGCTTTGTCTTCCGATACAAGTGTTGTCCCACTCTGTCTTCTACCCATCCTAGTGTTGTCCCACTTATTCATCTAGCTATCCTAGTGTTGTCCCACTCCGTCATCTAGCGATGCTAATGTTGTCCCACTTCTTCATCTACCGATCCTAGTGTTGTCCCACTCCTTCATCTAGCCATCCTAGTGTTGTCCCACGTCTTCATCTACCTATCCTAGTGTTGTCCCACTCCTTCATCTCCTGATCCTAGTGTTGTCCCACTCCGTCATCTAGCGATCCTAATGTTGTCCCACTCTGTCTTCTACCCATCCTAGTGTTGTCCCACTTTTTCATCTACCTATCCTAGTGTTGTCCCACTCCGTCATCTAACGATCCTAATGTTGTCCCACCCCTTCATCTACCTGTCTTAGGGTTGTCCCACTCCTTCATCTACCTATCCTAGTGTTGTCCCACTGCTTTGTCTTCCGATACAAGTGTTGTCCCACTCTGTCTTCTACCAATCGTTAGTGTTGTCCCACTTATTCATCCAGCTATCCTAGTGTTGTCCCACTCCGTCATCTAGCGATCCTAATGTTGTTCCACTTCTTCATCTACCGGTCCTAGTGTTGTGCCACTGACCGGTCCTAGTGTAGTCCCACTCCTTCATCTACTGATCCTAGTGTTGTCCTACTCCTTCATCTACTGATCCTAGTGTTGTCGCACTCCGTCATCTACCGACCCTACTGTTGTACAACTCCTTCATCTACCTATCCTAGTGTTGTCCCACTCCGTCATCAAGCGATCCTAATGTTGTCCCACTCCTTCATCGACCGATCCTAGTGTTGTCCCACTTCTTGATCTACCTATTCTAATGTTGTCCCACTCCTTCATCGACCGATCCTAATGTTGTCCCACTTCTTCATCTACCGATCCTAGTGTTGTCCCACTTCTTCATTTACCTATCCTAGTGTTGTCCCACTCCTTCATCTCCTCATCCTAGTGTTATCCCACTCTGTCATCAAGTGATCCTAATGTTGTCCCACTCCTTCATCTACCAATCCTAGTGTTGTCCCACTCCTTCATCTACCGGTCCTAGTGTTGTCCCACTGACCGGTCCTAGTGTAGTTCCACTCCTTCATCTCCTGATCCCAGTGTTGTCCCACTCCTTCATCTACCAACCCTATTGTTGTCCCACTCTTTCATCTACCGGTCCTAGTGTTGTCCCACTCCGTCATCTAGCGATCCTAATGTTGTCCCACTCTGGCTTCTACCCATCCAAGTGTTGTCCCACTTTTTCATCTACCTATCCTAGTGTTGTCCCACTCCGTCATCTAGCGATCCTAATGTTGTCCCACTCCTTCATCTACCAATCCTAGTGTTGTCCCACTCCTTCATCTACCGGTCCTAGTGTTGTCCCACTCCGTCATCTACCGGTCTTAGGGTTGTCCCACTCCTTCAGCTACCGACCCTTGTGTTGTCCCACTCCTTCATCTACCTATCCTAGTGTTGTCCCACTGCTTTGGCTTCCGATACAAGTGTTGTCCCACTCTGTCTTCTACCCATCCTAGTGCTGTCCCACTTATTCATCCAGCTATCCTAGTGTTGTCCCACTCCGTCATCTAGCGATGCTAATGTTGTCCCACTTCTTCATCTACCGGTCCTAGTGTTGTCCTACTCCTTCATCTAATGATCCTAGTGTTGTCGCACTCCGTCATCTACCGACCCTACTGTTGTACAACTCCTTCATCTACCCATCCTAGTGTTGTCCCACTTCTTCATCTACCTATCCTAGTGTTGTCCCACTCCGTCATCAAGCGATCCTAATGTTTTCCCACTCCTTCATCTACCAATCCTAGTGTTGTCCCACTCCTTCATCTACCGGTCCTAGTGTTGTCCCACTCCTTCATCTACCAACCCTATTGTTGTCCCACTCCTTCATCTACTGATCCCAGTGTTGTGCCACTCCGTCATCTACCGACCCTACTGTTGTCCCACTCCTTCATCTATCCATCCTAGTGTTGTCCCACTTCTTCATCTACCTATCCTAGTGTTGTCCCACTCCTTCGTCGACCGATCCTAGTGTTGTCCCACTTCTTGATCTACCTATTCTAATGTTGTCCCATTCCTTCATCGACCGATCCTAATGTTGTCCCACTTCTTCATCTACCGGTCCTAGTGTTGTCCCACTTCTTCATCTACCTATCCTAGTGTTGTCCCACTCCTTCATCTCCTCATCCTAGTGTTATCCCACTCCGTCATCAAGTGATCCTAATGTTGTCCCACTCCTTCATCTACCAATCCTAGTGTTGTCCCACTCCTTCATCTCCTGATCCTAGTGTTGTCCCACTCCTTCATCTACTGATCGTAGTGTTGTGCCACTCCGTCATCTACCGACCCTACTGTTGTCCCGCTCCTTCATCTACCCATCCTAGTGTTGTCCCACTTCTTCACCTACCGGTCCCAGTGTTGTCCAACTGACCGGTCCTAGTGTTGTCACACTCATTCATCTACCTGTCCTATTGTTCTCCCCTGACCGGTCCTAGTGTTGTCCCACTCCTTCATCTACTGATCCTAGTGTTGTCCCACTCCGTCATCTACCGACCCTACTGTTGTCCCACTCCTTTATCTACCTATCCTAGTGTTGTCCCACTTCTTCATCTACCTATCCTAGTGTTGTCCCACTCCTTCATCTCCTGATCCTAGTGTTGTCCCACTCCTTCATCTACCAATCCTAGTGTTGTCCCACTCCTTCATCTCCTGATCCTAGTGTTGTCCCACTCCTTCATCTACCAACCCTATTGTTGTCCCACTCCTTCATCTACCGGTCCTAGTGTTGTCCCACTCCGTCATCTGGCGATCCTAATGTTGTCCCACTTCTTCATCTACCGGTCCTAGTGTTGTCCCACTGACGGGTCCTAGTGTAGTCCCATTCCTTCATCTACTGATCCTAGTGTTGTCCCACTCCTTCATCTACTGATCCTAGTGTTGTCCCACTCCGTCATCTACCGACCCTACTGTTGTACCACTCCTTCATCTACCCATCCTAGTGTTGTCCCACTTCTTCATCTACCTATCCTAGTGTTGTCCCACTCCGTCATCAAGCGATCCTAATGTTGTCCAACTCCTTCATCTACCAATCCTAGTGTTGTCCCACTCCTTCATCTCCTGATCCTAGTGTTGTCCCACTCCTTCATCTACCAATCCTAGTGTTGTCCCACTGCTTTGTCTTCCGATACAAGTGTTGTCCCACTCTGTCTTCTGCCAATCGTTAGTGTTGTCCCACTTATTCATCCAGCTATCCTAGTGTTGTCCCACTCCGTCATCTAGCGATCCTAATGTTGTTCCACTTCTTCATCTACCGGTCCTAGTGTTGTGCCACTGACCGGTCCTAGTGTAGTCCCACTCCTTCATCTACTGATCCTAGTGTTGTCCTACTCCTTCATCTACTGATCCTAGTGTTGTCGCACTCCGTCATCTACCGACCCTACTGTTGTACAACTCCTTCATCTACCTATCCTAGTGTTGTCCCACTCCGTCATCAAGCGATCCTAATGTTGTCCCACTCCTTCATCTACCAATCCTAGTGTTGTCCCACTCCTTCAGCTACCAACCCTATTGTTGTCCCACTCCGTCATTTACCAATCTTAGTGTTGTCCCACTCCTTCAGCTACCGACCGTTGTGTTGTCCCACTCCTTTATCTACCTATCCTAGTGTTGTCTCACTGCTTTGTCTATCGATCCAAGTGTTGTCCCACTCTGTCTTCTGCCCATCCTAGTGTTGTCCCACTTTTTCATCTACCTATCCTAGTGTTATCCCTCTCCGTCATCTAGCGATCCTAATGTTGTCCCAATTCTTCATCTACCGGTCCTAGTGTTGTCCCACTGAACGGTCCTAGTGTAGTCCCACTCCTTCATCTACTGATCCTAGTGTTGTCCCACTCCTTCATCTACTGATCCTAGTGTTGTGCCACTCCGTCATCTACCGACCCTACTGTTGTCCCACTCCTTCATCTATCCATCCTAGTGTTGTCCCACTTCTTCATCTACCTATCCTAGTGTTGTCCCACTCCGTCATCAAGCGATCCTAATGTTGTCCCACTCCTTCATCGACCGATCCTAGTGTTGTCCCACTTCTTGATCTACCTATTCTAATGTTGTCCCACTCCTTCATCGACCGATCCTAATGTTGTCCCACTTCTTCATCTACCGGTCCTAGTGTTGTCCCACTTCTTCATTTACCTATCCTAGTGTTGTCCCACTCCTTCATCTCCTCATCCTAGTGTTATCCCACTCTGTCATCAAGTGATCCTAATGTTGTCCCACTCCTTCATCTACCAATCCTAGTGTTGTCCCACTCCTTCATCTACCGGTCCTAGTGTTGTCCCACTGACCGGTCCTAGTGTAGTTCCACTCCTTCATCTCCTGATCCTAGTGTTGTCCCACTCCTTCATCTACCAACCCTATTGTTGTCCCACTCTTTCATCTACCGGTCCTAGTGTTGTCCCACTCCGTCATCTAGCGATCCTAATGTTGTCCCACTCTGGCTTCTACCCATCCTAGTGTTGTCCCACTTTTTCATCTACCTATCCTAGTGTTGTCCCACTCCGTCATCTAGCGATCCTAATGTTGTCCCACTCCTTCATCTACCAATCCTAGTGTTGTCCCACTCCTTCATCTACCGGTCCTAGTGTTGTCCCACTCCGTCATCTACCGGTCTTAGGGTTGTCCCACTCCTTCAGCTACCGACCCTTGTGTTGTCCCACTCCTTCATCTACCTATCCTAGTGTTGTCCCACTGCTTTGTCTTCCGATACAAGTGTTGTCCCACTCTGTCTTCTACCCATCCTAGTGTTGTCCCACTTATTCATCCAGCTATCCTAGTGTTGTCCCACTCCGTCATCTAGCGATGCTAATGTTGTCCCACTTCTTCATCTACCGGTCCTAGTGTTGTGCCACTGACCGGGCCTAGTGTAGTCCCACTCCTTCATCTACTGATCCTAGTGTTGTCCTACTCCTTCATCTACTGATCCTAGTGTTGTCGCACTCCGTCATCTACCGACCCTACTGTTGTACAACTCCTTCATCTACCCATCCTAGTGTTGTCCCACTTCTTCATCTACCTATCCTAGTGTTGTCCCACTCCGTCATCAAGTGATCCTAATGTTTTCCCACTCCTTCATCTACCAATCCTAGTGTTGTCCCACTCCTTCATCTACCGGTCCTAGTGTTGTCCCACTCCTTCATCTACTGATCCCAGTGTTGTGCCACTCCGTCATCTACCGACCCTACTGTTGTCCCACTCCTTCATCTATCCATCCTAGTGTTGTCCCACTTCTTCATCTACCTATCCTAGTGTTGTCCCACTCCTTCGTCGACCGATCCTAGTGTTGTCCCACTTCTTGATCTACCTATTCTAATGTTGTCCCATTCCTTCATCGACCGATCCTAATGTTGTCCCACTTCTTCATCTACCGGTCCTAGTGTTGTCCCACTTCTTCATCTACCTATCCTAGTGTTGTCCCACTCCTTCATCTCCTCATCCTAGTGTTATCCCACTCCGTCATCAAGTGATCCTAATGTTGTCCCACTCCTTCATCTACCAATCCTAGTGTTGTCCCACTCCTTCATCTCCTGATCCTAGTGTTGTCCCACTCCTTCATCTACTGATCGTAGTGTTGTGCCACTCCGTCATCTACCGACCCTACTGTTGTCCCGCTCCTTCATCTACCCATCCTAGTGTTGTCCCACTTCTTCACCTACCGGTCCCAGTGTTGTCCAACTGACCGGTCCTAGTGTTGTCACACTCATTCATCTACCTGTCCTAGTGTTCTCCCCTGACCGGTCCTAGTGTTGTCCCACTCCTTCATCTCCTGATCCTAGTGTTGTCCCACTCCTTCATCTACCAGTCCTAGTGTTGTCCCACTCCGTCATCTACCGGTCTTAGGGTTGTCCCACTCCTTCAGCTACCGACCCTTGTGTTGTCCCACTCCTTCATCTACCTATCCTAGTGTTGTCCCACTGCTTTGTCTTCCGATACAAGTGTTGTCCCACTCTGTCTTCTACCCATCCTAGTGTTGTCCCACTTATTCATCTAGCTATCCTAGTGTTGTCCCACTCCGTCATCTAGCGATCCTAATGTTGTCCCACTCCTTCATCTCCTGATCCTAGTGTTGTCCCACTCCTTCATCTACTGATCGTAGTGTTGTGCCACTCCGTCATCTACCGACCCTACTGTTGTCCCGCTCCTTCATCTACCCATCCTAGTGTTGTCCCACTTCTTCACCTACCGGTCCCAGTGTTGTCCAACTGACCGGTCCTAGTGTTGTCACACTCATTCATCTACCTGTCCTAGTGTTCTCCCCTGACCGGTCCTAGTGTTGTCCCACTCCTTCATCTCCTGATCCTAGTGTTGTCCCACTCCTTCATCTACCAGTCCTAGTGTTGTCCCACTCCGTCATCTAGCGATCCTAATGTTGTCCCACTCTGGCTTCTACCCATCCAAGTGTTGTCCCACTTTTTCATCTACCTATCCTAGTGTTGTCCCACTCCGTCATCTAGCGATCCTAATGTTGTCCCACTCCTTCATCTACCAATCCTAGTGTTGTCCCACTCCTTCATCTACCGGTCCTAGTGTTGTCCCACTCCGTCATCTACCGGTCTTAGGGTTGTCCCACTCCTTCAGCTACCGACCCTTGTGTTGTCCCACTCCTTCATCTACCTATCCTAGTGTTGTCCCACTGCTTTGGCTTCCGATACAAGTGTTGTCCCACTCTGTCTTCTACCCATCCTAGTGCTGTCCCACTTATTCATCCAGCTATCCTAGTGTTGTCCCACTCCGTCATCTAGCGATGCTAATGTTGTCCCACTTCTTCATCTACCGGTCCTAGTGTTGTCCTACTCCTTAATCTAATGATCCTAGTGTTGTCGCACTCCGTCATCTACCGACCCTACTGTTGTACAACTCCTTCATCTACCCATCCTAGTGTTGTCCCACTTCTTCATCTACCTATCCTAGTGTTGTCCCACTCCGTCATCAAGCGATCCTAATGTTTTCCCACTCCTTCATCTACCAATCCTAGTGTTGTCCCACTCCTTCATCTACCGGTCCTAGTGTTGTCCCACTCCTTCATCTACCAACCCTATTGTTGTCCCACTCCTTCATCTACTGATCCCAGTGTTGTGCCACTCCGTCATCTACCGACCCTACTGTTGTCCCACTCCTTCATCTATCCATCCTAGTGTTGTCCCACTTCTTCATCTACCTATCCTAGTGTTGTCCCACTCCTTCGTCGACCGATCCTAGTGTTGTCCCACTTCTTGATCTACCTATTCTAATGTTGTCCCATTCCTTCATCGACCGATCCTAATGTTGTCCCACTTCTTCATCTACCGGTCCTAGTGTTGTCCCACTTCTTCATCTACCTATCCTAGTGTTGTCCCACTCCTTCATCTCCTCATCCTAGTGTTATCCCACTCCGTCATCAAGTGATCCTAATGTTGTCCCACTCCTTCATCTACCAATCCTAGTGTTGTCCCACTCCTTCATCTCCTGATCCTAGTGTTGTCCCACTCCTTCATCTACTGATCGTAGTGTTGTGCCACTCCGTCATCTACCGACCCTACTGTTGTCCCGCTCCTTCATCTACCCATCCTAGTGTTGTCCCACTTCTTCACCTACCGGTCCCAGTGTTGTCCAACTGACCGGTCCTAGTGTTGTCACACTCATTCATCTACCTGTCCTATTGTTCTCCCCTGACCGGTCCTAGTGTTGTCCCACTCCTTCATCTACTGATCCTAGTGTTGTCCCACTCCGTCATCTACCGACCCTACTGTTGTCCCACTCCTTTATCTACCTATCCTAGTGTTGTCCCACTTCTTCATCTACCTATCCTAGTGTTGTCCCACTCCTTCATCTCCTGATCCTAGTGTTGTCCCACTCCTTCATCTACCAATCCTAGTGTTGTCCCACTCCTTCATCTCCTGATCCTAGTGTTGTCCCACTCCTTCATCTACCAACCCTATTGTTGTCCCACTCCTTCATCTACCGGTCCTAGTGTTGTCCCACTCCGTCATCTGGCGATCCTAATGTTGTCCCACTTCTTCATCTACCGGTCCTAGTGTTGTCCCACTGACGGGTCCTAGTGTAGTCCCATTCCTTCATCTACTGATCCTAGTGTTGTCCCACTCCTTCATCTACTGATCCTAGTGTTGTCCCACTCCGTCATCTACCGACCCTACTGTTGTCCCACTCCTTCATCTACCCATCCTAGTGTTGTCCCACTTCTTCATCTACCTATCCTAGTGTTGTCCCACTCCGTCATCAAGCGATCCTAATGTTGTCCAACTCCTTCATCTACCAATCCTAGTGTTGTCCCACTCCTTCATCTCCTGATCCTAGTGTTGTCCCACTCCTTCATCTACCAATCCTAGTGTTGTCCCACTGCTTTGTCTTCCGATACAAGTGTTGTCCCACTCTGTCTTCTGCCAATCGTTAGTGTTGTCCCACTTATTCATCCAGCTATCCTAGTGTTGTCCCACTCCGTCATCTAGCGATCCTAATGTTGTTCCACTTCTTCATCTACCGGTCCTAGTGTTGTGCCACTGACCGGTCCTAGTGTAGTCCCACTCCTTCATCTACTGATCCTAGTGTTGTCCTACTCCTTCATCTACTGATCCTAGTGTTGTCGCACTCCGTCATCTACCGACCCTACTGTTGTACAACTCCTTCATCTACCTATCCTAGTGTTGTCCCACTCCGTCATCAAGCGATCCTAATGTTGTCCCACTCCTTCATCTACCAATCCTAGTGTTGTCCCACTCCTTCAGCTACCAACCCTATTGTTGTCCCACTCCGTCATTTACCAATCTTAGTGTTGTCCCACTCCTTCAGCTACCGACCGTTGTGTTGTCCCACTCCTTTATCTACCTATCCTAGTGTTGTCTCACTGCTTTGTCTATCGATCCAAGTGTTGTCCCACTCTGTCTTCTGCCCATCCTAGTGTTGTCCCACTTTTTCATCTACCTATCCTAGTGTTATCCCTCTCCGTCATCTAGCGATCCTAATGTTGTCCCAATTCTTCATCTACCGGTCCTAGTGTTGTCCCACTGAACGGTCCTAGTGTAGTCCCACTCCTTCATCTACTGATCCTAGTGTTGTCCCACTCCTTCATCTACTGATCCTAGTGTTGTGCCACTCCGTCATCTACCGACCCTACTGTTGTCCCACTCCTTCATCTATCCATCCTAGTGTTGTCCCACTTCTTCATCTACCTATCCTAGTGTTGTCCCACTCCGTCATCAAGCGATCCTAATGTTGTCCCACTCCTTCATCGACCGATCCTAGTGTTGTCCCACTTCTTGATCTACCTATTCTAATGTTGTCCCACTCCTTCATCGACCGATCCTAATGTTGTCCCACTTCTTCATCTACCGGTCCTAGTGTTGTCCCACTTCTTCATTTACCTATCCTAGTGTTGTCCCACTCCTTCATCTCCTCATCCTAGTGTTATCCCACTCTGTCATCAAGTGATCCTAATGTTGTCCCACTCCTTCATCTACCAATCCTAGTGTTGTCCCACTCCTTCATCTACCGGTCCTAGTGTTGTCCCACTGACCGGTCCTAGTGTAGTTCCACTCCTTCATCTCCTGATCCTAGTGTTGTCCCACTCCTTCATCTACCAACCCTATTGTTGTCCCACTCTTTCATCTACCGGTCCTAGTGTTGTCCCACTCCGTCATCTAGCGATCCTAATGTTGTCCCACTCTGGCTTCTACCTATCCTAGTGTTGTCCCACTCCGTCATCTAGCGATCCTAATGTTGTCCCACTCCTTCATCTACCAATCCTAGTGTTGTCCCACTCCTTCATCTACCGGTCCTAGTGTTGTCCCACTCCGTCATCTACCGGTCTTAGGGTTGTCCCACTCCTTCAGCTACCGACCCTTGTGTTGTCCCACTCCTTCATCTACCTATCCTAGTGTTGTCCCACTGCTTTGTCTTCCGATACAAGTGTTGTCCCACTCTGTCTTCTACCCATCCTAGTGTTGTCCCACTTATTCATCCAGCTATCCTAGTGTTGTCCCACTCCGTCATCTAGCGATGCTAATGTTGTCCCACTTCTTCATCTACCGGTCCTAGTGTTGTGCCACTGACCGGGCCTAGTGTAGTCCCACTCCTTCATCTACTGATCCTAGTGTTGTCCTACTCCTTCATCTACTGATCCTAGTGTTGTCGCACTCCGTCATCTACCGACCCTACTGTTGTACAACTCCTTCATCTACCCATCCTAGTGTTGTCCCACTTCTTCATCTACCTATCCTAGTGTTGTCCCACTCCGTCATCAAGTGATCCTAATGTTTTCCCACTCCTTCATCTACCAATCCTAGTGTTGTCCCACTCCTTCATCTACCGGTCCTAGTGTTGTCCCACTCCTTCATCTACTGATCCCAGTGTTGTGCCACTCCGTCATCTACCGACCCTACTGTTGTCCCACTCCTTCATCTATCCATCCTAGTGTTGTCCCACTTCTTCATCTACCTATCCTAGTGTTGTCCCACTCCTTCGTCGACCGATCCTAGTGTTGTCCCACTTCTTGATCTACCTATTCTAATGTTGTCCCATTCCTTCATCGACCGATCCTAATGTTGTCCCACTTCTTCATCTACCGGTCCTAGTGTTGTCCCACTTCTTCATCTACCTATCCTAGTGTTGTCCCACTCCTTCATCTCCTCATCCTAGTGTTATCCCACTCCGTCATCAAGTGATCCTAATGTTGTCCCACTCCTTCATCTACCAATCCTAGTGTTGTCCCACTCCTTCATCTCCTGATCCTAGTGTTGTCCCACTCCTTCATCTACTGATCGTAGTGTTGTGCCACTCCGTCATCTACCGACCCTACTGTTGTCCCGCTCCTTCATCTACCCATCCTAGTGTTGTCCCACTTCTTCACCTACCGGTCCCAGTGTTGTCCAACTGACCGGTCCTAGTGTTGTCACACTCATTCATCTACCTGTCCTAGTGTTCTCCCCTGACCGGTCCTAGTGTTGTCCCACTCCTTCATCTCCTGATCCTAGTGTTGTCCCACTCCTTCATCTACCAGTCCTAGTGTTGTCCCACTCCGTCATCTACCGGTCTTAGGGTTGTCCCACTCCTTCAGCTACCGACCCTTGTGTTGTCCCACTCCTTCATCTACCTATCCTAGTGTTGTCTCACTGCTTTGTCTTCCGATACAAGTGTTGTCCCACTCTGTCTTCTACCCATCCTAGTGTTGTCCCACTTATTCATCTAGCTATCCTAGTGTTGTCCCACTCCGTCATCTAGCGATCCTAATGTTGTCCCACTCCTTCATCTCCTGATCCTAGTGTTGTCCCACTCCTTCATCTACTGATCGTAGTGTTGTGCCACTCCGTCATCTACCGACCCTACTGTTGTCCCGCTCCTTCATCTACCCATCCTAGTGTTGTCCCACTTCTTCACCTACCGGTCCCAGTGTTGTCCAACTGACCGGTCCTAGTGTTGTCACACTCATTCATCTACCTGTCCTAGTGTTCTCCCCTGACCGGTCCTAGTGTTGTCCCACTCCTTCATCTCCTGATCCTAGTGTTGTCCCACTCCTTCATCTACCAGTCCTAGTGTTGTCCCACTCCGTCATCTACCGGTCTTAGGGTTGTCCCACTCCTTCAGCTACCGACCCTTGTGTTGTCCCACTCCTTCATCTACCTATCCTAGTGTTGTCCCACTGCTTTGTCTTCCGATACAAGTGTTGTCCCACTCTGTCTTCTACCCATCCTAGTGTTGTCCCACTTATTCATCTAGCTATCCTAGTGTTGTCCCACTCCGTCATCTAGCGATCCTAATGTTGTCCCACTTCTTCATCTACTGATCCTAGTGTTGTCCCACTCCTTCATCTAGCCATCCTAGTGTTGTCCCACGTCTTCATCTACCTATCCTAGTGTTGTCCCACTCCTTCATCTCCTGATCCTAGTGTTGTCCCACTCCGTCATCTAGCGATCCTAATGTTGTCCCACTCTGTCTTTTACCCATCCTAGTGTTGTCCCACTTTTTCATCTACCTATCCTAGTGTTGTCCCACTCCGTCATCTAATGATCCTAATGTTGTCCCACCTCTTCATCTACCTGTCTTAGGGTTGTCCCACTCCTTCATCTACCTATCCTAGTGTTGTCCCACTGCTTTGTCTTCCGATACAAGTGTTGTCCCACTCTGTCTTCTACCAATCGTTAGTGTTGTCCCACTTATTCATCCAGCTATCCTAGTGTTGTCCCACTCCGTCATCTAGCGATCCTAATGTTGTTCCACTTCTTCATCTACCGGTCCTAGTGTTGTGCCACTGACCGGTCCTAGTGTAGTCCCACTCCTTCATCTACTGATCCTAGTGTTGTCCTACTCCTTCATCTACTGATCCTAGTGTTGTCGCACTCCGTCATCTACCGACCCTACTGTTGTACAACTCCTTCATCTACCTATCCTAGTGTTGTCCCACTCCGTCATCAAGCGATCCTAATGTTGTCCCACTCCTTCATCTACCAATCCTAGTGTTGTCCCACTCCTTCAGCTACCAACCCTATTGTTGTCCCACTCCGTCATTTACCAATCTTAGTGTTGTCCCACTCCTTCAGCTACCGACCGTTGTGTTGTCCCACTCCTTTATCTACCTATCCTAGTGTTGTCTCACTGCTTTGTCTATCGATCCAAGTGTTGTCCCACTCTGTCTTCTGCCCATCCTAGTGTTGTCCCACTTTTTCATCTACCTATCCTAGTGTTATCCCTCTCCGTCATCTAGCGATCCTAATGTTGTCCCAATTCTTCATCTACCGGTCCTAGTGTTGTCCCACTGAACGGTCCTAGTGTAGTCCCACTCCTTCATCTACTGATCCTAGTGTTGTCCCACTCCTTCATCTACTGATCCTAGTGTTGTGCCACTCCGTCATCTACCGACCCTACTGTTGTCCCACTCCTTCATCTATCCATCCTAGTGTTGTCCCACTTCTTCATCTACCTATCCTAGTGTTGTCCCACTCCGTCATCAAGCGATCCTAATGTTGTCCCACTCCTTCATCGACCGATCCTAGTGTTGTCCCACTTCTTGATCTACCTATTCTAATGTTGTCCCACTCCTTCATCGACCGATCCTAATGTTGTCCCACTTCTTCATCTACCGGTCCTAGTGTTGTCCCACTTCTTCATTTACCTATCCTAGTGTTGTCCCACTCCTTCATCTCCTCATCCTAGTGTTATCCCACTCTGTCATCAAGTGATCCTAATGTTGTCCCACTCCTTCATCTACCAATCCTAGTGTTGTCCCACTCCTTCATCTACCGGTCCTAGTGTTGTCCCACTGACCGGTCCTAGTGTAGTTCCACTCCTTCATCTCCTGATCCTAGTGTTGTCCCACTCCTTCATCTGCCAACCCTATTGTTGTCCCACTCTTTCATCTACCGGTCCTAGTGTTGTCCCACTCCGTCATCTAGCGATCCTAATGTTGTCCCACTCTGGCTTCTACCCATCCTAGTGTTGTCCCACTTTTTCATCAACCTATCCTAGTGTTGTCCCACTCCGTCATCTAGCGATCCTAATGTTGTCCCACTCCTTCATCTACCAATCCTAGTGTTGTCCCACTCCTTCATCTACCGGTCCTAGTGTTGTCCCACTCCGTCATCTACCGGTCTTAGGGTTGTCCCACTCCTTCAGCTACCGACCCTTGTGTTGTCCCACTCCTTCATCTACCTATCCTAGTGTTGTCCCACTGCTTTGTCTTCCGATACAAGTGTTGTCCCACTCTGTCTTCTACCCATCCTAGTGTTGTCCCACTTATTCATCCAGCTATCCTAGTGTTGTCCCACTCCGTCATCTAGCGATCCTAATGTTGTCCCACTTCTTCATCTACTGATCCTAGTGTTGTCGCACTCCGTCATCTACCGACCCTACTGTTGTACAACTCCTTCATCTACCCATCCTAGTGTTGTCCCACTTCTTCATCTACCTATCCTAGTGTTGTCCCACTCCGTCATCAAGCGATCCTAATGTTTTCCCACTCCTTCATCTACCAATCCTAGTGTTGTCCCACTCCTTCATCTACCGGTCCTAGTGTTGTCCCACTCCTTCATCTACTGATCCCAGTGTTGTGCCACTCCGTCATCTACCGACCCTACTGTTGTCCCACTCCTTCATCTATCCATCCTAGTGTTGTCCCACTTCTTCATCTACCTATCCTAGTGTTGTCCCACTCCTTCGTCGACCGATCCTAGTGTTGTCCCACTTCTTGATCTACCTATTCTAATGTTGTCCCATTCCTTCATCGACCGATCCTAATGTTGTCCCACTTCTTCATCTACCGGTCCTAGTGTTGTCCCACTTCTTCATCTACCTATCCTAGTGTTGTCCCACTCCTTCATCTCCTCATCCTAGTGTTATCCCACTCCGTCATCAAGTGATCCTAATGTTGTCCCACTCCTTCATCTCCTGATCCCAGTGTTGTCCCACTCCTTCATCTACTGATCGTAGTGTTGTGCCACTCCGTCATCTACCGACCCTACTGTTGTCCCGCTCCTTCATCTACCCATCCTAGTGTTGTCCCACTTCTTCACCTACCGGTCCCAGTGTTGTCCAACTGACTGGTCCTAGTGTTGTCACACTCATTCATCTACCTGTCCTAGTGTTCTCCCCTGACCGGTCCTAGTGTTGTCCCACTCCTTCATCTACCGATCCTGGTGTTGTACCACTCCTTCATCTACTGATCCTAGTGTTGTCCCACTCCGTCATCTACCGACCCTACTGTTGTCCCACTCCTTTATCTACCTATCCTAGTGTTGTCCCACTTCTTCATCTACCTTTCCTAGTGTTGTCCCACTCCTTCATCTCCTGATCCTAGTGTTGTCCCACTCCTTCATCTACCAATCCTAGTGTTGTCCCACTCCTTCATCTCCTGATCCTAGTGTTGTCCCACTCCTTCATCTACCAACCCTATTGTTGTCCCACTTCTTCATCTACCGGTCCTAGTGTTGTCCCACTGACGGGTCCTAGTGTAGTCCCATTCCTTCATCTACTGATCCTAGTGTTGTCCCACTCCGTCATCTACCGACCCTACTGTTGTACCACTCCTTCATCTACCCATCCTAGTGTTGTCCCACTTCTTCATCTACCTATCCTAGTGTTGTCCCACTCCGTCATCAAGCGATCCTAATGTTGTCCAACTCCTTCATCTACCAATCCTAGTGTTGTCCCACTCCTTCATCTCCTAATCCTAGTGTTGTCCCACTCCGTCAGCTACCGACCCTTGTGTTGTCCCACTCCTTTACCTACGTATCCTAGTGCTGTCCCACTCCATCATCTAGCGATCGTAATGTTGTCCCACTTCTTCATCTACCGGTCCTAGTGTTGTCCCACTGACCGGTCCTAGTGTTGTCCCACTCCTTCAGCTACCGACCCTTGTGTTGTCCCACTCCTTCATCTACCTATCCTAGTGTTGTCCCGCTGCTTTGTCTACCGATCCAAGTGTTGTCCCACTCAGTCTTCTACCCTTCCTAGTGTTGTCCCACTTTTTCATCTACCAATCCTTGTGTTGTCCCACTCCGTCATCTACCGATCCTGGTGTTGTCCCACTGCTTCATCTACCAATCCTGGTGTTGTCCCACTCCTTCATCTACCGATCCTAGTGCTGTCCCACTCCATCATCGACCTATCCTCGTGTTGTCCCACTCCTTCATCTACCGATCTTAGTGTTGTCCCACTCCGTCATCTACCGACCCTACTGTTGTCCCACTCCTTCATCTAGCCATCCTAGTGTTGTCCCACTTCTTGATCTACCTATCCCAGTGTTGTCCCATTCCGTCATCAAGCGATCCTAATGTTGTCCCACTCCTTCATCTACCAATCCTAGTGTTGTCCCACTCCTTCATCTACCGGTCCTAGTGTTGTCCCACTCCGTCATCTACCGGTCTTAGGGTTGTCCCACTCCTTCAGCTACCGACCCTTGTGTTGTCCCACTCCTTCATCTACCTATCCTAGTGTTGTCCCACTGCTTTGTCTTCCGATACAAGTGTTGTCCCACTCTGTCTTCTACCCATCCTAGTGTTGTCCCACTTATTCATCTAGCTATCCTAGTGTTGTCCCACTCCGTCATCTAGCGATCCTAATATTGTCCCACTTCTTCATCTACCGATCCTAGTGTTGTCCCACTCCTTCATCTCGCCATCCTAGTGTTGTCCCACGTCTTCATCTACCTATCCTAGTGTTGTCCCACTCCTTCATCTCCTGATCCTAGTGTTGTCCCACTCCGTCATCTAGCGATCCTAATGTTGTCCCACTCTGTCTTCTACCCATCCTAGTGTTATCCCACTTTTTCATCTGCCTATCCTAGTGTTGTCCCACTCCGTCATCTAGCGATCCTAATGTTGTCCCACCTCTTCATCTACCTGTCTTAGGGTTGTCCCACTCCTTCATCTACCGGTCCTAGTGTTGTCCCACTCCGTCATCTACCGGTCTTAGGGTTGTCCCACTCCATCAGCTACCGACCCTTGTGTTGTCCCACTCCTTCATCTACCTATCCTAGTGTTGTCCCACTGCTTTGTCTTCCGATACAAGTGTTGTCCCACTCTGTCTTCTACCCATCGTTAGTGTTGTCCCACTTATTCATCCAGCTATCCTAGTGTTGTCCCACTCCGTCATCTACCTATCCTAGTGTTGTCCCACTGCTTTGTCTTCCGATACAAGTGTTGTCCCACTCTGTCTTCTACCCGTCGTTAGTGTTGTCCCACTTATTCATCCAGCTATCCTAGTGTTGTCCCACTCCGTCATCTAGCGATCCTAATGTTGTTCCACTTCTTCATCTACCGGTCCTAGTGTTGTGCCACTGACCGGTCCTAGTGTAGTCCCACTCCTTCATCTACTGATCCTAGTGTTGTCTACTCCTTCATCTACTGATCCTAGTGTTGTCGCACTCCGTCATCTACCGACCCTACTGTTGTACAACTCCTTCATCTACCTATCCTAGTGTTGTCCCACTCCGTCATCAAGCGATCCTAATGTTGTCCCACTCCTTCATCTACCAATCCTAGTGTTGTCCCACTCCTTCAGCTACCTATCCTAGTGTTGTCTCACTGCTTTGTCTATCGATCCAAGTGTTGTCCCACTCTGTCTTCTATCCATCCTAGTGTTGTCCCACTTTTTCATCTACCTATCCTAGTGTTATCCCTCTCCGTCATCTAGCGATCCTAATGTTGTCCCAATTCTTCATCTACCGGTCCTAGTGTTGTCCCACTGAACGGTCCTAGTGTAGTCCCACTCCTTCATCTACTGATCCTAGTGTTGTCCCACTCCTTCATCTACTGATCCTAGTGTTGTGCCACTCCGTCATCTACCGACCCTACTGTTGTCCCACTCCTTCATCTATCCATCCTAGTGTTGTCCCACTTCTTCATCTACCTATCCTAGTGTTGTCCCATTCCGTCATCAAGCGATCCTAATGTTGTCCCACTCCTTCATCGACCGATCCTAGTGTTGTCCCACTTCTTGATCTATCTATTCTAATGTTGTCCCACTCCTTCATCGACCGATCCTAATGTTGTCCCACTTCTTCATCTACCGGTCCTAGTGTTGTCCCACTTCTTCATTTACCTATCCCAGTGTTGTCCCACTCCTTCATCTCCTCATCCTAGTGTTATCCCACTCCGTCATCTAACGATCCTAATGTTGTCCCACCTCTTCATCTACCTGTCTTAGGGTTGTCCCACTCCTTCATCTACCGGTCCTAGTGTTGTCCCACTCTGTCATCTGCGTATCCCAGTATTGTCCCACTCCTTCATCTCCCAATCCTAGTGTTGTCCCACTCGTTCATCTATATATCCTAGGGTTGTCCCACTCATTCATCTCCCCATGCTAGTGTTGTCCCACTCCTCCATCTCCAGAACCTAGTGTTCTCCCATTCCTTCATCTCCCTATCCTAGTGTTGTCGCACTCCTTCATCTAACTATTGTAGTCTTCTCCCACTGCTTCATCTCCATTTCCGGGTGTTGTCCCACTGCTTGATCTACCGATCCTGGCGTTGTCCCTCTCCTTCATCTCCTGATACTAGTGTTGTCCCACTCCTTCATCTCCCTATCCTCATGTTGTCCCACTCCTTCATCAAACTATCCTAGTTTTGTCCCACTGCTTCATCTCCCAATCCTAGTGTTGTCCCACTGCTTTATCTACCTATCCAAGTGTTGTCCCACTGCTTCATCTACCAATCCTGGTGTTGTCCCACTCCTTCATTTCCTGAACCTAGTGTTGTCCCACTCCTTCATCTCCTGATCGTAGTGTTGTCCCACTCGGTAATCTACCGATCCTGGTGTTGTCCCACTCCTTCATCTACCGATCCGAGTGTTGTCCCACTCCTTCATCAACCGATCCGAGTGTTGTCCCACTCCTTCATCCCCCGAACCTACTGTTGTCCCACTCCTTCATCAACCGATCCTAGTGTTGTCCCACTCGTTCGTCAACTGATCCGAGTGTTATCCCACTCCGTCATCTACTGATCCAATTGTTGTTCCACTCGGTCATCTACCGATGCTAGTGTTGTCCCACTCCTTCATCTACCTATCCTAGTGTTGTCCCACTTCTTCATCTACCGATCCTAGTGTTGTACCACTCCTTCATCTAGCGATCCTGGTGTTGTCCCACTCCTTCATCTACCGGGCCTAGTGTTGTCCCACTCTGTCATCTGCATATCCCGGTATTGTCCCACTCCTTCATCTCCCGATCCTAGTGTTGTCCCACTCGTTCATCTACATATCCTAGGGTTGTCCCACTCATGCATCTCCCCATAGTAGTGTTGTCCCACTCATTCATCTCCAGAACCTAGTGTTCTCCCATTCCTTCATCTCCCTATCCTAGAGTTGTCCCACTCCTTCATCTACCGATCCTGATGTTGTCCCACTCCTTCATCTACCGATCCTGGTGTTGTCCCTCTGCTTCACATACCGATCCTGGTGTTGTCCCACTCCTTCAATACCCAAACCTAGTGTTGTCCCACTCCTTCACCTACCGATCCTGGTGTTGTCGCATTCCTTCCTCTGCCTATCCTAGTTTTGTCCCACTCCTTCATCTACCGATCTGAGTGTTGTCCCACTCCTTCATCTACCGATCCTAGTATTGTCCCACTCCTTCATCTACCGATCCAAGTGTTGTCCCACTCTGTCATCTCCCGATCCTGGTGTTGTCCCACTCCTTCATCTACCGATCCTGGTGTTGTCCCACTCCTTCATCTCCCGATCCGAGTGTTGTCCCACTCCTTCATCGACCAATCCTAGTGTTGTCCCACTCCTTCATCTACCGATCCTAGTGTTGTCCCACTCCTTCATCTACCGATCCTTGTGATGTCCTACTCCTTCATCTCCCGATCATCGTGTTGTCCCACTCCTTCATCTCCTGATCCTAGTGTTGTCCCACTCCTTCATCTCCAGATCCTCGTGTTGTCTCACTCCTTCATCTCCTGATCCTAGTGTTGTCCCACTCCTTCATCTCCTGATCCTTGTGTTGTCCCACTCCTTCATCTCCTGATCCTAGTGTTGTCCCACTCCTTCATCTCCCGATCATCGTGTTGTCCCACTCCGTCATCTCCTGATCCTAGTGTTGTCCCACTCCTTCATCTCCAGATCCTCGTGTTGTCTCACTCCTTCATCTCCTGATCCTAGTGTTGTCCCACTCCTTCATCTCCCGATCCTTGTGTTGTCCCACTCCTTCATCTCCTGATCCTAGTGTTGTCCCACTCCTTCATCTCCCGATCCTTGTGTTGTCCCACTCCTTCATCTATCGATCCTAGAGTTGTCCCACTCCTTCATCTACTGATCCCGGTGTTGTCCCACTCCTTCATCTACCAATCCGAGTCTTGTCCAACTCCTGTATCAACCGATCCTAGTGTTGTCCCACTCCTTCATCGACCAATCCTGGTGTTGTCCCACTCCTTCATCTCCCGATGCTAGTGTTGTCCCACTCTGTCTTCTACCCATCCTAGTGTTGTCCTGCTTTTTCATCTACCTATCCTAGTGTTGTCCCACTCCTTCATCTACCTTTCCTAGTGTTGTCCCACTCCTTCATCTACCGATCCGAGTGTTGTCCCACTCCGTCGTCTACCGGTCCTAGTGTTGTCCCACTCCTTCATCTCCCGATGCTAGTGTTGTCCCACTCCGTCATCTACCTATCCTAATGTTGTCCCACTTCTTCATCTACCGGTCCTAGTGTTGTCCCACTGACCGGTCCTAGTGTTGTCCCACTCCTTCACCTCCCTATCTTAGTGTTGTCCCACTCCTTCATTTCCCGGTCCTAGTGTTGTCCCACTCCTTCAGCTACCGATCCTAGTGTTGTCCCACTCCTTCATCTCCCCATCCTTGTGTTGTCCCACTCCTTCATCGACCGATCCTAGTGTTGTCCCACTCTTTCATCGCTGATCCGAGTGTTGTCCCACTCCGTTATCTCCCCATCCTTCTGTTGTCCCACTCCTTCATCTACTGATCCTAGTGTTGTCCCACTGACCGGTCCTAGTGTTGTCCCACTCCGTCATCTACTGATCCTAGTGTTGTCCCACTCCTTCATCTTCCGATCCTAGTGTTGTCCCACTCCTTCATCTCCCGATCCTACTGTTGTCCCACTCCTTCATCTCCTGATCCTAGTGTTGTCCCACTCCTTCATCTCCCGATCCTTGTGTTGTCCCACTCCTTCATCTACCGATCCTAGAGTTGTCCCACTCCTTCATCTAAGTATCCTAGTCTTGTCCCACTCCTTCATCTACTGATCCCGGTGTTGTCCCACTCCTTCATCTACCGATCCGAGTCTTGTCCAACTCCTTTATCTACTGATCCAAGTGTTATCCCACTCCTTCATCTCCCGAACCTAGTGTTGTCCCACTCCTGTATCAACCGATCCTAGTGTTGTCCCACTCCTTCATCTACCGATCCTAGTGTTGTCCCACTTCGTCATCTACCGATCCTGGTGTTGTCCCACTCCTTCATCTCCCGATCCGAATGTTGTACCACTCCTTCATCTCCCGATGCTAGTGTTGTCCCACTCTGTCTTCTACCCATCCTAGTGTTGTCCCGCTTTTTCATCTACCTATCCTAGTGTTGTCCCACTCCTTCATCTACCTTTCCTAGTGTTGTCCCACTCCTTCATCTACCGATCCGAGTGTTGTCCCACTCCGTCGTCTACCGGTCCTAGTGTTGTCCCACTCCTTCATCTCCCGATGCTAGTGTTGTCCCACTCCGTCATCTACCTATCCTAATGTTGTCCCACTTCTTCATCTACCGGTCCTAGTGTTGTCCCACTGACCGGTCCTAGTGTTGTCCCACTCCTTCACCTCCCTATCTTAGTGTTGTCCCACTCCTTCATTTCCCGGTCCTAGTGTTGTCCCACTCCTTCAGCTACCGATCCTAGTGTTGTCCCACTCCTTCAGCTCCCCATCCTTGTGTTGTCCCACTCCTTCATCGACCGATCCTTGTGTTGTCCCACTCCTTCATCTCCTGATCCTAGTGTTGTCCTACTCCTTCATCTCCCGATCCTTGTGTTGTCCCACTCCTTCATCTATCGATCCTAGAGTTGTCCCACTCCTTCATCTACTGATCCCGGTGTTGTCCCACTCCTTCATCTACCGATCCGAGTCTTGTCCAACTCCTGTATCAACCGATCCTAGTGTTGTCCCACTCCTTCATCGACCGATCCTAATGTTGTCCCACTCCTTCATCTACCGATCCTAGTGTTGTCCCACTCTGTCATCTACCAATCCTGGTGTTGTCCCACTCCTTCATCTCCCGATGCTAGTGTTGTCCCACTCTGTCTTCTACCCATCCTAGTGTTGTCCTGCTTTTTCATCTACCTATCCTAGTGTTGTCCCACTCCTTCATCTACCTTTCCTAGTGTTGTCCCACTCCTTCATCTACCGATCCGAGTGTTGTCCCACTCCGTCGTCTACCGGTCCTAGTGTTGTCCCACTCCTTCATCTCCCGATGCTAGTGTTGTCCCACTCCGTCATCTACCTATCCTAATGTTGTCCCACTTCTTCATCTACCGGTCCTAGTGTTGTCCCACTGACCGGTCCTAGTGTTGTCCCACTCCTTCACCTCCCTATCTTAGTGTTGTCCCACTCCTTCATTTCCCGGTCCTAGTGTTGTCCCACTCCTTCAGCTACCGATCCTAGTGTTGTCCCACTCCTTCATCTCCCCATCCTTGTGTTGTCCCACTCCTTCATCGACCGATCCTAGTGTTGTCCCACTCTTTCATCTGCTGATCCGAGTGTTGTCCCACTCCGTTATCTCCCCATCCTTGTGTTGTCCCACTCCTTCATCTACTGATCCTAGTGTTGTCCCACTGACCGGTCCTAGTGTTGTCCCACTCCGTCATCTACTGATCCTAGTGTTGTCCCACTCCTTCATCTTCCGATCCTAGTGTTGTCCCACTCCTTCATCTCCCGATCCTACTGTTGTCCCACTCCTTCATCTCCTGATCCTAGTGTTGTCCCACTCCTTCATCTCCCGATCCTTGTGTTGTCCCACTCCTTCATCTACCGATCCTAGAGTTGTCCCACTCCTTCATCTAAGTATCCTAGTCTTGTCCCACTCCTTCATCTACTGATCCCGGTGTTGTCCCACTCCTTCATCTACCGATCCGAGTCTTGTCCAACTCCTTTATCTACTGATCCAAGTGTTATCCCACTCCTTCATCTCCCGAACCTAGTGTTGTCCCACTCCTGTATCAACCGATCCTAGTGTTGTCCCACTCCTTCATCGACCGATCCTAATGTTGTCCCACTCCTTCATCTACCGATCCTAGTGTTGTCCCACTTCGTCATCTACCGATCCTGGTGTTGTCCCACTCCTTCATCTCCCGATGCTAGTGTTGTCCCACTCTGTCTTCTACCCATCCTAGTGTTGTCCCGCTTTTTCATCTACCTATCCTAGTGTTGTCCCACTCCTTCATCTACCTTTCCTAGTGTTGTCCCACTCCTTCATCTACCGATCCGAGTGTTGTCCCACTCCGTCGTCTACCGGTCCTAGTGTTGTCCCACTCCTTCATCTCCCGATGCTAGTGTTGTCCCACTCCGTCATCTACCTATCCTAATGTTGTCCCACTTCTTCATCTACCGGTCCTAGTGTTGTCCCACTGACCGGTCCTAGTGTTGTCCCACTCCTTCACCTCCCTATCTTAGTGTTGTCCCACTCCTTCATTTCCCGGTCCTAGTGTTGTCCCACTCCTTCAGCTACCGATCCTAGTGTTGTCCCACTCCTTCATCTCCCCATCCTTGTGTTGTCCCACTCCTTCATCGACCGATCCTAGTGTTGTCCCACTCTTTCATCTACTGATCCGAGTGTTGTCCCACTCCTTCATCTACCTTTCCTAGTGTTGTCCCACTCCTTCATCTACCGATCCGAGTGTTGTCCCACTCCGTCGTCTACCGGTCCTAGTGTTGTCCCACTCCTTCATCTCCCGATGCTAGTGTTGTCCCACTCTGTCATCTACCTATCCTAATGTTGTCCCACTTCTTCATCTACCGGTCCTAGTGTTGTCTCACTGACCGGTCCTAGTGTTGTCCCACTCCTTCACCTCCCTATCTTAGTGTTGTCCCACTCCTTCATTTCCCGGTCCTAGTGTTGTCCCACTCCTTCAGCTACCGATCCTAGTGTTGTCCCACTCCTTCATCTCCCCATCCTTGTGTTGTCCCACTCCTTCATCGACCGATCCTAGTGTTGTCCCACTCTTTCATCTACTGATCCGAGTGTTGTCCCACTCCTTCATCTACCTTTCCTAGTGTTGTCCCACTCCTTCATCTACCGATCCGAGTGTTGTCCCACTCCGTCGTCTACCGGTCCTAGTGTTGTCCCACTCTTTCATCTCCCGATGCTAGTGTTGTCCCACTCCTTCATCTCCCCATCCTTGTGTTGTCCCACTCCTTCATCGACCAATCCTAGTGTTGTCCCACTCTTTCATCTACTGATCCGAGTGTTGTCCCACTCCGTTATCTCCCCATCCTTGTGTTGTCCCACTCGTTCATCTACCGATCCTAGTGTTGTCCCAGTGACCGGTCCTAGTGTTGTCCCACTCCGTCATCTACTGATCCTAGTGTTGTCCCACTCCTTCATCTACATATCCTAGTGTTGTCCCACTCCTTCATCTTCCGATCCTAGTGTTGTCCCATTCCTTCATCTCCCGATCCTAGGGTTGTCCCACTCCTTCATCTACCGATCCTAGGGTTGTCCCACTCCTTCATCTACATATCCTAGTGTTGTCCCACTCCTTCATCTAAGTATCCTAGTCTTGTCCCACTCCTTCATCTACTGATCCTGGTGTTGTCCCACTCTTTCATCTACCGATCCCAGTGTTGTCCCTCTCCTTCATCTACCGATCCTAATGTTGTCCCTCTCCTTCATCTACCGATCCTAGTGTTATCCCACTCGTCATCTACCGATCATAGTGTTGTCTCACTCCTTCATCTCCCTTTCCTAATGTTGTCCCAATTCTTCATCTAACTATCCTAGTTTTGTCCCACTGCTTCATCTCCCGATCCGGGTGTTGTCCCACTGCTTCACCTACCGATCCTGCTGTTGCCCACTCCTTCAATACCCAAACCTAGTGTTGTCCCACTCCTTCATCTACCGATCCTGGTGTTGTCGCACTCCTTCATCTACCGATCCTAGTGTTGTCCCACTCCTTCATCAACGATCCTGGTGTTGTCGCACTCCTTCATTTACCGATCCGAGTCTTGTCCAACTCCTTTATCTACTGATCCAAGTGTTGTCCCACTCCTTCATCTCCCGAACCTAGTGTTGTCCCACTCCTGTATCAACCGATCCTAGTGTTGTCCCACTCCTTCATGTACTGATCCAAGTGTTGTCCCACCCCTTCATCTCCCGAACCTAGTGTTGTCCCACTCTGTCATCTCCCGATGCTAGAGTTTTCCCACTCCTTCATCGACCGATCCTAATGTTGTCCCACTCCTTCATCGACCGATCCTAGTGTTGTCCCACTCCGTCATCTACCGATCCTGCTGTTGTCCCACTCCGTCATCTACCGATCCAAGTGTTGTCCCACTCTGTCTTCTACCCATCCTAATGTTGTCCCGCTTTTTCATCTACCTATCCTAGTGTTGTCCCACTCCTTCATCTACCTTTCCTAGTGTTGTCCCACTCCTTCATCTACCGATCCGAGTGTTGTCCCACTCCGTCGTCTACCGGTCCTAGTGTTGTCCCACTTCTTCATCTACCCATCCTAGTGTTGTCCCACTCTATCATCTACCGATCCTAGTGCTAAGGATGCAAGTGCAATTATGAAGAAAGCACAGCAGAATCTCTAGTTCTTCAGGAGTTTGTTGAGATTCAGCACGATATCTAAAACCTTGACAAACTTCTATAGATGTGTGGTGGAGAGTATATTGACTGGCTGCATCACAGCCTGGTATGGAAACACCGATGCCCTTTAACACAGAATCCTACTAAAAGGGTAATGGATACGGCCCAGTCTATCATCTGTAAAGCCCTCCGAGCATATCCACATGAAACCCTGTCGTAGGAAAGCAGCATCCATCATCAGAGATCCCCACCACCCAGGCCGTGCTCTCTTCTCGCCGCTGCCATCAGGTAGAAGGTATAGGAGCCGCAGGACTCTCACCACCAGGTTCAAGAACAGTTACTACCCCCAACCATCAGGCTCTTGAACAAAAATGGAGAAAACTGCACTTCCTAGCCTTTCCATTGTGATGTTCCCAGAAACAACTTTAAGGACTCTATCTCATGTTCTCGTAATTTATTGCTATTTATTTATATTTGCACAGTCTGTTATCTTCTGCACTCTGGTTGATCTTTCGTTGATCCTGTGATAGTTACTGTTCTATAGATTTGCTGAGTATGCCCACAGGAAATGACTCTCAGGGTTGTTTCTGAGGGTCGGGTGGGGATGGCTAGGCAAGTGCTACACCTCGCCCAAGGGTGCCCTGTGGGCTATCAGAGGGAAGGAGCACCTTACACCTCCTTTGGTAGAGACGTATCTCCACCCCACCACCCAAAGTTAAGAAGTATGAAAACATAAATAAGTTGTTCATAGAGAGAGCAGGTAGTGAGGTAGTGATCATGGACCGTCCAGAAACCTGATGGCGGACGGGTAGAAGCTCTTCCTGAAACTCATCAGATTGAGCAGCATCAACAGAATCAGAATGAGGCCTACGTCGTATAACTTGTTGTCTTTGCAGCAGCAGTACAATGCAATACATAATAATGGAGAAAATCTGTTAGTTACAGTGAGTGTATATAGTTAAATAAATAAAACGAATAGGAACGCAAAAGTAGTGAGGTAGTGTTCATGGGTCCAATGTCCATTCAGAAATCAGATGGCAGAGGGGAAGAAGCTGTTCCTGAATAGTTGAGTGTGTGTCTTCAGGCTCCTGTACCTCCTTCCTGATGGTAGCAGTGAGAAGAGGGCATGTCCTGGGTGATGGATGCTACCTTTCTGAGGCATCGCTCCTTGGAACTGTCCTGGATACTACGGAGGCTGGTGCCCATGATGAAGCTGACTGAGTTTACAACTCTCTGCAGCTCACTTTGACCTTGTGCGATGTCCCCCCCCACCCCACCAGACAGTGATGCAGTCAGTTAAAATGCCCTCCATGGTACATCTATAGAAGTTCTTGAGTGTTTTTAGGTGACATTCCAAATCTCCTCAAACTCCTAATGAAGTCGACATTTTGGACTGAGACCCTCAATCAGGACACTGCTCAGTTCTTCTCTCTGGACTCTTACATCCGATCTTCTCACCAGCCGATCAACTCCCCCTGGGTCCTCCCCTCACCCTCCCCTTTCTCCTAGGGTCCACTCTCCCCTCCTGTCCAATTCCCTCCTCTGCTGTCCCTTACCTTTCCCACCCACCTGGCTTCCCCTATCACCTTCCATCTATCCTCCTTCCCCTCTTCCTACCTTTTTATTCAGGCATCTTCCCCCCTTCCTTTCCAGTCCCGATGACAGGTCTCAGTCCGAAACATCAACTGTTCATTCCCCTCCATAGATGGCACCTGACCTGCTGAGTTCTTCCAGCATTTTGTGTGTGTTGCTTTAGACGTCTAGCATCTGCAGAACCTCTAGCACCTCTGTCTAGAAATTGTCCTTAGCCTCTTGCCTGGCGTTTATCTCACAGTGAATGTCACTCAAGCAAGTTTATTTATTGAAACTAGGTTTTTCTCGCACTTTGCTGGAACAGCTTGAAGCTCTCTTTGTCTGCATTCCCATAGTGACTGTATTTCAAATCATCTCCACTTTGCAAAGCACAGTCTTTAACTTTGGACAATGTTTCCCATTTCCAGGCTGTGCCTTGTTCAAAGTTCAAACGTCAAAGTAAATGTATTATCGAAGTACATCAGTGGCACCATAGGCAACCCAATTCGGCACTCAAAGGGTGGTGAGAGTGTGGAACGAGCTGCCAGCACAAGTGGTGCGTGTCAGTTTGATTTCAATGTTTAAGAGAAGTTTGGATAGGTACGTGGATGGAGGCTATAGTCCTGGTGCAGGTCGATGGGAGTCGGCTGTTTGAATAATTTTGGCATGGAGTAGATGGGCTGAAGGGCCTGTTTCTGTGCTGTACTTTTCTATGACTCTATGAGACCACCCTGAGATTTATTTTCTTGCAGGCATTCACAGTAGAAGAAATACAATAGAATCAGTGAAAAACTACACACAAAGACTGACAAACAACCAACGTGCAAAAGAAGGCAAACTGCAAACACAAAAAAAACAAATAAATAAATAATACTGAGAACGCGAGTTGTAGAGTCCTTGAAAGTGAGTCTGTAGGTTGTGAAATCAGCTCAGTGTTGTGGTGAGTGAAGTTATCCACACTGGTTCAGGAGCCTGATGGTTGTGGGGTAATAACTGTTCCTGAACCTGGTGGTGTGGGACCTGAGGCTCGTTGTGGTGAGTGAAGTTATCCACACTGGTTCAGGAACCTGATGGTTGAGGGGTAATAACTGTTCCTGAACCTGGTGGTGTGGGACCTGAGGCTCATTGTGGTGAGTGAAGTTATCCACACTGGTTCAGGAGCCTGATGGTTGTGGGGTAATAACTGTTCCTGAACCTGGTGGTGTGGGACCTGAGGCTCGTTGTGGTGAGTGAAGTTATCCACACTGGTTCAGGAGCCTGATGGTTGTGGGGTAATAACTGTTCCTGAACCTGGTGGTGTGGGACCTGAGGCTCCTGTATCAGCTTGTTGAGGAAGGGCTGATCTCTGTGGAGTGTTATGGGGTGGGAAAGGTGGAGTGAGGTAAGATGGATTTTATTTATTGTATGTATACAGCACAGTAACAGGCTCTACCGGCCCAACGAGTCCACTCCACCCAGTTATATCCATTTGGCCAACGTATCGTGCCGTGAGGAGGTCAGAAACTGGAACCTTATCAGCGTAGCACAGACTCTTAAATCTTACTGATAATTACAGCTCTGGGACATGCCCTCTTCTCATTGCTTGCGCCTGGGGGAGGTACAGGAGACTGAAGACACACACTCAGTGTTTTACAAACAGCTTCTTATATGAACCCTGTGGGCCTCCGTGCTGGGCTTCTAGGTTTTTGAGCACTTGTATTTACTAATCGTTGTCTTAATTAGAGTTGTTAGGTCCTTGGGCTTTCTGTTTCATTTTGTCAAGTTAACTGTGACAGGCATGGGTTTTCTGCAGATCTTTCTGTCTATCTACCTATCTATCTATCTACCTATCTACCTACCTACCTATCTATCTTTGTAACTATCTATATATCTAGCTATCTGTCTTTCTAGTTATATATCTATCTCTATCTATCTACCCATCTATCTGTCTATCTATCTATTCAGCTATCTACCTATCTTTCTGTCTATCTGTCGCCCTCTCTTTCTCTATCTGTCTATCTCACTCTATATCTATCCATCTCTTTATCTCTCTCTCTCTATCCATCACTCTATCTCTCTCTATTCATCTCTATTTCTCTCTCTATCCATCACTCTATTTCTATCTCTATCTATCTATTTCTCTCTCTATCCATCATTATCTATCTCTCTCTTTCTATTTCTCTCACTCTATCTGATGATCTATCTATTTCTGGCTTGTTATGTATTTATGGTAATTTTAAGTATTACACTGTACTGCGGCCACAAAATAACACAGGTCACAAGTTACATTAGTGGTAATGGACCTTATTCTGACCCTGATCACTGCTGTTCTGTGTGTTCCTGTCGTGCTGCCACAATGGTACCAGTACCTCACTCGTGCTGGTGAAAATGAACTCACGATGCAAAGTGCAGCCTCAACAAAGCATCATCCATCATCAAAGATCTCCCCCATGTGGGCCAGGTCATCTTCTCACAGCTCCCATCGGGATCTCATCATCAAAGATCTCCCCCATGTGGGCCAGGCCATCTTCTCACAGCTCCCATCGGGATCTCATCATCAAAGATCTCCCCCATGTGGGCCAGGCCATCTTCTCACAACTCCCATCGGGATCTCATCATCAAGGATCTCCACCATCCGGTCCAGGCCATCTTCTCACAGCTCCCATCGGGATCTCATCATCAAAGATCTCCACTATCCAGGCCAGGCCATCTTCTCACAGCTCCCATCGGGATCTCATCGTGAAAGATCTCCACTATCCAGGCCAGGCCATCTTCTCACAACTCCCATCGGGATCTCATCATCAAAGATCTCCCCCATGTGGGCCAGGCCATCTTCTCACAACTCCCATCGGGATCTCATCATCAAGGATCTCCACCATCCGGTCCAGGCCATCTTCTCACAGCTCCCATCGGGATCTCATCATCAAAGATCTCCCCCATGTGGGCCAGGCCATCTTCTCACAGCTCCCATCGGGATCTCATCATCAAAGATCTCCCCCATGTGGGCCAGGCCATCTTCTCACAACTCCCATCGGGATCTCATCATCAAGGATCTCCACCATCCGGTCCAGGCCATCTTCTCACAGCTCCCATCGGGATCTCATCATCAAAGATCTCCACTATCCAGGCCAGGCCATCTTCTCACAGCTCCCATCGGGATCTCATCGTGAAAGATCTCCACTATCCAGGCCAGGCCATCTTCTCACAGCTCCCATCGGGATCTCATCATCAAAGATCTCCACCATGCGGGCCAGCCCATCTTCTCACAGCTTCCATCGGGATCTCATCATCAAAGATCTCCACCATCCGGTCCAGGCTATCTTCTCACAGCTCCCATTGGGATCTCATCATCAAAGATCTCCACTATCCAGGCCAGGCCATCTTCTCACAGGTCCCATCAGGATCTCATCAGCAAGGATCTCCACTATTCAGGCCAGGCCATCTTCTCACAGCTCCCATTGGGATCTCCTCATCAAAGATCTCCACCATCCGGTCCAGGCCATCTTCTCACAGCTCCCATTGGGCAGGAGGCACAGGAGCCTGAAGTCCCACACCACTAGGTGCAGGAACAGCTGTTTCCCTTCAATCATTCAGTTCTTGAAGCAACTGGCACAGCCCTAATCACTACCTCAGTATAACAACACGTAGTCCGTTCAATAAAATGGGGTTGTTTCCTTTTGCTCAACGCCTCAGTCGGAGAGAAGCATTGGGGTCCATCATGGGCTCCAGGCCTCCAGAGCCTCCAGGATGCAGAAAGCTCCAAACCACACGGACCGAGACAGCAAAGCACCAGATCGCTCAATTGGTCCAAAAAAATTCATGCCAATGATAATAGAGCCAATTCTGCTTTCGATTCCTGCAGTTTTGTGTGTGTTGTCAGTAGGCAGAACAAAAGAGGACCTTTGCTGTGCAGCTGAGAGGGCAAATAGGGTCTAGGCTACATGTTCCATAAAGAGGTGGCATTCCTAAACCTACAGCCTCAAGCAGAAGGGGGATGAGAGCACTAGGTGCACGGAAACACCACCACTTATAGATTCCCCGCCAGCCTGTGTCTCCTCCATCACCAGTCGTTCATAGTCATCAGGCCCAGGCCCTGGACTGCCCTGTCTAACCCTGACTGGGGAAGGACTTTACCACAAGGACTACAAGCAGTTCAAGAAGGCAGCTCTGCGCATCACCAAGTGTTGAAGTGATTTTAATCATGACAGGAAGAGATTCAATACCGGAGGAAGCTACAGGCCTTCTCTCAGAAAAGTGAGCTGACTTTGGAGAGGGTCTGGAGGAGACTGATGAAAATGATTCTGGGAATGAAAGGGTTAACACATGGGGAGCTTTTGTTGGCTCTGGGCCTCTAGCAGCTGAAGTTTAGAAGAATGGGTCGGGGGGGGGGGGAGGTTCTCTTTAAGTCTTACCAAATATTGAAAGGCCTAGGGAGAGAGGACTTGGAAAGGGAAGTCAGATTCAGAATCAAGTTTAATATCACCCGCAGAGGTTGTCATAGGTTGTCCCACACATAGTTTGTGTGGGCACGTAGCCAAATAGTTAAGGCATTGGACTAGCGACCTGAAGGTCGTGAGTTCGAGCCCCAGCTGAGGCAACGTATTGTGTCCTTAAGCAAGGCACTTAATCACACATTGCTCTGCGACGACACTGGTGCCAAGCTGTGTGGGTCCTAATGTCCTTCCCTTGGACAACATTGGTGTCGTGGAGAGGGGAGACTTGCAGCACAGGCAACTGCTGGTCTTCCATACAACCTTGCCCAGGCCTGTGCCCTGGAGAGTGAAGACTTTCCAGGCGCAGATCCATGGTCTCGCAAGACTAACGGATGTCTTTTAGGTTGAGTTATACATACAAATTATATAAAGTATATAGTTAAAATAAATAAAGTACAAAAAGAGAAAAAGAAATACTGAGGTAGTGTTCGTGGGTTCAAAGTCCATTCGGAAATCAGATGGCAGAGGGGAAGAAGCTGTTCCTAAATCACTGAGTATGTGACTTCAGGCTCCTGTCCCTCCTTCCTGATAGTAGCAATGAGAAGAGGGTATGTCCTGGGTGATGGGGGTCCTTCAAGATAGATGCTGCCTTTTTGAGGCATCGCTCCTTCAAGATATCCTGGATATTTAAGACAAGAAAGTGCAGGCGCAGAAGAGAAGGACATCTATTTAGAACAAATATGGGGTTGAATTTCTTTAGCTAGAGAGTGGTGAATCTGTGGTATTTCTGTGGAGGCCAAGTCATTGGATATGGTTAAAGCAGAGGTTCATAGGTTCTTGATTAGTCAAAGGAGAATGGGATTGAGAGGAACAATAATTCAGCCATGATGGAATGGAGGATTGAATTGATGGGCTGAATGGCCTAATTCTGCTCCTATATCTTGTGGTCTAAATGAGAATGAACGATTCAAAGTAGATTTATTTATTAAGATATACAACCCTGAGATTAATCTTCCCCACAGACAAAACGCCACAGATGGAAAATAAAATAAATGTGCTATGGAAACAAGAGGGAAGGGAGGGCTGGTTAAATGTTTGCAAACTTCTGGGCAGGTTGAGCAATGAGGTGGGTGGGTGCATTCCCAGCTCACTGACTGTACTGAGATTTATGAATGGGGAAACTGACCCCCTGGGATGATTGACAGCCCTCACTCAAGGGAACTGGAGGCCAGGACTATAATTCCCAGCAGGCTCTGAGGGCTGCTGTGGACTACAATTCCCAGCAGGCATCGGGGTACCCCTTTTTTCCTCTCTCTCCTCTCACTTTACCCCCTCCCCAGGAGCGCAGGCGCGGCCCCGCCCCCTCCGCACAGGTGACGTCGCTCCCCAGGCACCAGGGCGCCTGTGATTGGCTGCTTTCTGGCCGCAGCCCTGTTCCATATTCTGAATGGTCAAAATGTAATGCTAAAACCAGAATTGTGATCTACAATATCTTATAGTATCAAAATGGCGACAGTCATTCAGAATCCTTTAAAATCGTGAGTATCTGCAATATTTCTGCGTTGCATTTGCAATTTGCCCTGGTCTCTTTTGCATTGGCCAATACTTTAAAAACTTGCATGCAATATAGGCTTTATATAATTAATAATATGCAAAGTGCATAGCACTCAATAATTTTCTGCACCCATGGAATAATGGAGCTTTTTTTTGCAGGCTGCAAATTTAATGCAATTTTTTTTATTGTGTGTCATTATTCCTTTATTTAGGGGTAGTTTCTTTTTTTTCCCCTTCCCCTTCCTCTGGATTTCACCCACTTCCAAACTCTTTTGATGCAGAGTGCCTCTGCTCACCTTAAAGGTGACTGGCTGTGGAGGAGTGTACATGGTAGCCCTGTGTAGAGTGTGTGGTGTTACAGTGTTAGTTAATGGGTGTCTGATCAAGGGCTGAACCGCAGCGAGCCGCTTCTCTTTAATGAGAAGTGGGTTTGCGGCTCGCCAGCGCCACCCGGTGGGCGGTGACTGTCAACCGCAGCTCCATTAAAGGCGCTGGCGAGCACCAGGAAAGAATACTCAGCCGACGGAAAATATCCCTCCCCACCTATTGGATAGATTTTACAGAACCAATTTTTTTTCATTTTTAATCACTTTCAAAGATTTTTTGGCATCTTGTTTTAAAATAATTCGGTGTGTAGTGGTTAGGATAGTACCAGTGACATGAGTTCAATTCCCACCACTGCCTGAATGTTTTTCCCCATTACCGCGTGGGTTTCCTCTTGGTGCTCTAGTTTCCTCCCACAGTCCAAAGACGTACCATTTGGTAGGTCAATTAATTATTGTAAATTGTCCTGTGATTAGGCTAGGGTTAAATCAATGGGGGGGGGTGGTAGGAGGGCTCAGTGGGCTTAAATTATATTCAAATATAATTCAAATATTTATGTTCAAATATTTTTCATATAATGTGGGGTTAACTTGAAGTCTATTTTTGGCTGGCACAGATTTGATGGGCCAAGTGGCCTCCTGTTTGAAAAAAATGTTTTCGCTGCAGGAAATTTCTATAAGAATTTGCGTCAGTGATTGTTGGTACATCTGGGTGCACTGGAGCTTGCTTTCAGCTTCAGAACGGTATCACTAGGACTATTGACACTTGAAGCCCCTGCCTCACCTGTCTTGCTGCTGTCGAAATGCACTGGGCAATCATTCCACTGTCCCCTTCCCGTCCTGCCGCCTGTAATTTCGGGTTGAGATAAGACCCTGCAGTTCACAGCCCTGCTCTCAGTTGGCCCCTCTCCACCATGGCCTCCCTCCTACACTCTGCGTCCACCAATTTAAACATTCTTGCCTTCACTTTCAAACCCTCCTGTGCCCTTGGTTCTTACCCCTTCCGGTATCTGCAAGCCCCCTGCATTCCTTCATTCCTCTCTTTGCCACTGGCATCTCCTCCTCCCCCTTAACCCCTCCCTATGACCCTTTTCCTCTCCCTCTTCCTATATCCCTCATCCTCTCTGTCTCTCCGTCCCTTCTCTCCCCACTGTGTTTCTCCCCCCCACCCCCCGTGTGTGTGTGTGTATCTCTCTCTCTCTTTCCTCCTCTCTGGGTATATCTCCCTCTTCAACCTTTTATCTCTGTTTCTCCCCCTCTTTCCAGCACCCACTCCCACGTCTCTGTTTCACTACCCCACCCCAAGGGGCCCAGCCCCAACCCATCGGAATCCCACACAGAAACCCTCACTTCCTCCCCAGGACCCTTGTGGAATCCCTTCTGTCTGGGGCCCTGCCCCTCACCCCTCCCTTCCCCAGGGCTCTCTCTCTCTCCATCTTCCCCGAAATCCCTCTCCGCTTCCTTCTCGGAAATTCATACCTTCCCGGGGATTCTCTCCAGCCTGGATCAGCTCAGTGAACCGATATCCCACCTGGAAATCTGACGTTCGACTGCTGAATTCTGTGGGAGCAGGCAGCTTGTTCTTTTAACTTTGTAAAATATCTCTGTGGCTAGGGTTTCCTGCATGTTCAACATTACTAAAATATGGGCCAATGCTACATGGTGTTTCGAGATTGCAATTCAGTATGCTGATAGAACTCCTGCCCTGCATTTGGTACGTAGACTGCTGCTGCATTGAGTTTGGAATTTAATAAAACATGGGCTTGTGTTACAGTGTTCCTGATCTGTGTTTAGATGTTTAATAAATGTAGGCTGGTGTTTCTGGTCTGCGTTGGCATTATTTGGTAAAACACAGGCTGGTGTTACTGTGTTTCCAGTTTGTGTTTGGCATTTAGTAAAACACAGACTGGTGTTTGGGTGTTTCTGGTCTACGTTTGGCATCTAATAAAACACAGGCTGGTGTTACTGTGTTTCTGGTCTGTGTTTGGCATCTAATAAGGCACAGACTAGTGTAGGGTGTTTCTGGTCTGCGTTTGGCATCTAGTAAAACAGGGGCTGGTGTTACAGTGTTTCTGTTCTGCATTTGACATTTGGTAAAGCACAGGTTGGTGTTATGATGTTTCTGGTCTGTGTTTGACATCTAATAAACCACAGGCTGGTGTTAGTGTTTCTGGTATGTGCTTAGGTGTTTAATAAAACACAGGCTGATGCTACAGTGTATCTGATCTGTTTTTGGCATCTGGTAAAACACAGGCTGGTGTTACTGTGTTTCCAGTCTGCGTTTGGCATCTAACAAAACACAGGTTGGTGTTAAGGTGTTTCTGGTCTGCGTTTCACGCGGTAGAGTAGCGGTTTGCCTAATGCTTTACAGTGCTAGCTGTGAGGTGGAGGTTTGACTCCTGCCACTGTCTGTAAGGAATTTGCACGTGATTATGTGGGTTTCCTGCCACACACATTCCAAAGACAAACCGGTTGGTAAGTCGTGGGCATGCTGTGTTGGCGCTGGAAACGTGGTGACACTTGTAGGCTGCCCCCAGCTCATGAATTTCAAGTTCCAGGGTGTCGACGTCTGTGAGGATCTGTCCTGGGCCCAACATAACGATACAGTCACAAAGCAGGCACCACAGCAGCTATACTTCGTTAGGGACTTGAAGAGATTTGGTTTGTTACCAAAGACGCTTGTAAATTTCTACAGATGAACCGTGGAAAGCATTCTAACTGACTGCATCACCATCTTCTCTTGGGGAGGGGAGGAGTGCTACTGCACAGGATCAAAATAAGCTGCAGAAAGTTGTGAACTCAGTCAGCTCTATCATGGGCACTAGCCTCCATGGTGTCCAGGACACCTTCAAGGAGCAATGCCTCAGAAAGGCAGCGTCCATCATTAAGGACCCCCACCACCCAGAACCTGCCCTCTTCTCATTGTTACCATCAGGGAGGAGGTACAGGAGCCTGAAGACACACACTCAACGATTCATGAACAGCTTCTTCCCCTCTGCCATCCGATTTCTGAATGGACATTGAACCCATGAACACCACCTCACTACTTTTTTATTCTCTTTTTGCACTATTTATTTAATTTAACTTCTAAAATCTATTTCTTACTGTAATTTACTTTCTTTATTATGTATAGCAATGTACTGCTGCCACATAGCAGCAAATTTCATCACATATGCTGTTGATATTAAAGCTGGTTCTGACCCTCGGACTGTGTTGGGTGTTGATACAAAGGACACGTTTCACTGTGTGTTTTGGTGTGCCTGTGACAAATAAAGCTAATCTTTAATCTTTCAAATGCAGGACGCTGTTGCGGTGTTTCTGAGTGTGTGCAGCACTTAATTAAACACAGGCAGTGTGTCTGGTCTGCGTTTGAAGCCTGGTGCAGTGCGTGTAAGAGCGGTAATAGCCTGCACAGTGCAGTTTATTATTCCCCAGTATAAGCAGCAGTCATTCTCCAAGGGGGCAAACCTCACCCATTGTGTGAGTGTCTGGAATGCAGTCAAATCCCAGCAGGAGGGATTTAGCAGCGCCCGAGGAACAAAAGACCTGCATTTCCATAGCACCATTCCAGATGCTTCAACACACTTTGCAGCCAGGAGAGAACACTGTGGAAGCACGGTCACAGCAGCTGACTTGTCCAAAACTCTTCAACACCCCTAAACAACGGATGGAGCGCACATTTGCGGTTGGGGATCACAGACTGGTTCCCCACACAAAACGCTGAGCAAACTCAACAGGTCAGGCAGCATCCATGGAGAGGAATAAACAGTCGACGTTTCTGCATTAAACCCTTCGACAAAAGAAGCACAGAAATGAACCCTTCAGCTCAACTAACTGTGTTGATAATCAGGTGTTCAGGCCCGAGACATTGACTGTTTATTATCGACAGAGGTGCTGCCTGGCCTGCTGAGTTCCTCCAGCATGTTGTGTGTGTTGCTCTGGATTTCCAGCTCCTGCAGATTTTCTGGTGTTTTTTGGTTCTCTAGATTTTGTTCATAATTTATATTTCCATTCAACCCCTCATGTCTCTGCCAGTCCCCAGCACAGCCCCATTCACAGACCCTTCCAGTCCCCAGCACAACCCCATTCACAGGCTCCCCCATTTCCCAGCAAAACCCCTCCAATTCCCAGAGCAATTCAGAGGGCCCTCCAGTTCCCAGCAAATCCCATTCACAGATCTCCAGTTCCCAGAGCAATCTCACTCACAACATGTAAGCAGACCATTCAACCCAACGAATCGTTGCTGACCTAGACGTTAGACTAGTCCCACTTATCTGCCTCTGGCCCATATCCAATCTAAATCTTCACTATCCATGTCTCCGTGTCTTACGTCCGTTTTCCTCCTCTACTGACGTTCACGATGATGTTCTCCTTGTATCTTCCCTCGCAGTGACATCTCTGTCAAAAGGAACTGTGTTCTGTGGGCCCCCCCCCTCAACCTGGTTAACTGTTCTCAGGTGTCACAGAGTGTCACAGTGTTGGAAATAGGCCCTAGCACCCCCCCCCGCGTGATTCCACCCCTCTCCCCCACACTCTGGATGGGAATTAGCCCACACACCTGCTCATCATTGGGACAAGGGAGGAAACCAGAGTGCCCCAGGGGGAGTCGTGCAAACTTCTCGCACAGACAGAATCGAACCCGGGCCTCAGGCACCATGAGGCACCGTCTTTGCCCACTGCGTCACTGTGGCCACTGGAGAATTTCCCCCATGGGACACAGACCTGTACGGGGGGGTGAGTGAATGGCTGGTAGAGGGCAAAGGTTGCATCCAAGGGGCAGAACTGGGGCAGCACAGTAGTGTCGTGTTTAACACACGGTGTTCTGGCTGTCAGATGTGGCGTTCCCAGGTGGATCGAGATGCAGCTGCTTAGAGACCGTATTAGGGACCTGGAGCTGTACCTCAGTGATCTTCGGTTTGTTAGGGAAAGTGAGGAGGTGATAGACAGGAACTACAAGGAGGTAGTCACTCCAGGGCTACAGGAGACAGGTAAGTGGGTGACTGTCAGGAGAGGGAAGGGGGAACGTCAGATAGTGAGGAGGACCCCTGTGGCTGTCCCCTTCAACAATGAGTACTCCATTTTGAGTACTGTTGGAGGTAATGACCTACCTGGGGGAAGCAACAGCGGCTCTGTCTCTGACACTGAGTCTGGCCCTGTGGCTCAGAAGGGTAAGGAACAGAAGACGATGGCAGTAGCTGTAGGAGACTCTGTAGTCAGGGGGTCAGACAGGCAATTCTGTGGATGTGAGAAGCAAACACGGATGGTAGTTTGCCTTCCAGGTACCAGGGTCCAAGATGTTTCTGAACATATCCACAATATCCTGAAAAGAGGGGGAGAGCAGCCAGATGTCATGGTACATATTGGTACCAACGACATAAGAAGAAAAAGGGAAGAGTTCCTGAAAAAAGAATACAGGGAGTTAGGAGGGAAGCTGAGAAGCAGGAGCTCAAAGGTAGTAATCTCGGATTGCTGCCTGAGCCACACGACAGTGAGGATAGGAATAGATTGAGCTGGCAGATAAATGTGTGTCTGAAGAATTGGAGCGGAGGGGGGGGGATTCAGATTTCTGGATCACTGGGGTCTCTTCTGGGGCAGGTGTGACTTGTACAAAAGGGACGGGTTACACTTGAACCTGAGGGAGACCAATATCCTTGCGGGCAGATTTACTGGAGCTGTTGGGAGTGGTTTAAGCTAATATGGCAGGGAGATAGAGCTGAGGATGAGCCAGCAGGTTTACAAGTAGATGATGGGTGTAATATGAATGTAAGGAAGGACAAGCCAATGACTGGGTACAAATGCAGACAGAACGAAGAGTTAAATTGTACCACAGAGATGAAATTCAAAAGGGCAAACAATGCAGGATTGAAGGTGCTGTATTTAAATGCGTGTAGCATTCGGGATAAGGTGGACGAACACATGGTGCAATTTAAGATTGGTCAGTATGATGTTGTGGGCATCATTGAGTTGTGGCTGAAAGATCATAGTTGGGAGCTTAACATCAAAGGATATACTGTGTATTGAAAGGACAGGCAGGAAGGCATAGGTGGTGGTGTGGTTCTGTTGGTAAGAGATGGAATTACATCTTTAGAAAGGAGTGACATACGGTCAGAGAATGTTGAAACTTTGTGGGTGGAGTGAAGAAAATGCAAGGGTGAAAAAAACAATTATGGAAATCACAAATAAATAAATAAAAATAGGCACCCGTTAGTCTCGTGAGACCATGGATTTGTACCTTGGAAGGTTTCCAGGGCACAGGCCTGGGCAAGGTTGTATGGAAGACCGGCAGATGCCCATGCTGCAAGTCTCCCCTCTCCACGACACCAATGTTGTCCAAGGGAAGGGCACTGGGGCCGATACAGCTTGGCACCAGTGTCGTCGCAGAGCAATGTGTGGTTAAGTGCCTTGCTCAAGGACACAACACCCTGCCTCAGCTGAGGCTCGAACTAGCGACCTTCAGATTACTAAACCGACGCCTTAACCACTTGGCCATGCGCCATCACAGGAAATCATATATAGGCCTCCAAATAGTAGCCAAGATGTGGGGTTGAGATTGCAAAGGGAGCCGTAAAAGGCTTGTAATAAGGGTAATATCACAATTGTGTTGGGGGACTTCAATATGAAAAGGGACTGGGAAAACCAGGTTACTGTTGGATCACAAGAGAGGGATTTTGTTGAATACCTACGAGAAGCAGCTTGTGCTTGAGCCTACTAGGAGAAAGGCTGTCTCAGATTGGGTGTTGTGTAATAAACCAGATTTTATTAAGGAGCTTAACGTAAAGGAACCCTTGGGAGGCAGTGATCATAATATGATTGAATTCATACTGCAGTTTGAAAGGGAGAAGCATAACTCAATGTATCAGTATTGCAATGGAATAAAGGGAATTACAGAGGTGTGAGAGAGGAGCTTGCCCAGATGGATTGGAGGAGGATACTGGTGGGGATGTTAGCAGAATAGAGGTGTCTGAAGTTTCTGGGAATAGTTCACAAGGTGCAGATAGATATGTCCCACAGAAGTTGTTCTCAAATGGCACGGCTAGGCAACCATGGCTGACAAGGGAAATTGAGGACTGCATAAAAGCCAAGGAAAGGGTATATAAGGTAGCAAAAGTGAGTGGAAAGTTGGATGATTGGCAAACTTTTAAAAACAAAAGGCAACTAAAAAAGCTATAAGAAGGGAAAAGATGAATTATGAGGGCAAATTAGCCAATAATATAAAGCAGGATACTGAAAGTTTTTCAGTTATATAAAGAGATTGTATATTGGACCATGGAAAATGATGCTGGTAGGGTAGTAACGGGGACAAAGAAAAATTGTAGATAAATTTGATAAGTACTTTGCTTCAGTCTTCACTGTGGAAGACGCTCGCTGTATGCCAGGAGGTCCGTGAGCGTCAGGGAGCAGGAGTGAGCGCCATTGCTCTTACAAAGGAAAAAGTGCTCAGCAAACTCAAAGGTCTTAAGGTGGATAAGTCACCTGGACCAGACAGACTACATCCCGGAGTCCTGAGAGAGGTTGCTGAAGAGATAATGGATGCATTGGTCCGGATCTTTCAAGAATCACTTGATTCTGGCATGGTCCCAGAGGACTAGAAGATTGCAAATGTCACACCACTCTTTAAGAAGGGAGGAAGGCAAAAGAGAGGAAATTATAGGCCAGTTAAACTAACCTCAGCGGTTGGGAAAGTGTTGGAGTCTATTATCAAGGATGAGGTTTCGGGGTACTTGGAGACTAATGATAAAATAAGTCAAAGTCAGCATGGTTTCTGTAAAGAGAAATTTCCCTGACAAATCTGTTAGAGTTTTTTGAGGAAGTAACAAGCAGGGTGGATAAAGGAGAAGCAGTGGATGTCACTTACATGGAGTTTCAGAAGGTGTTTGTTAAGGTGCCACACATGAGGCTGCTAAATAAGATAAAACCCTATGGCATTAAAGAAGGGATACAGGATAGAGGAATGGCTGACAGGCAGGAGGCAGTGAGTTGGAATAAAAGGGCCTTCGCTGGTTGGCTGCCGGTGACTAGTGGTGTTCCTCAGGGGACAGTATTGGGACCGCTACTTTTCACATTGTTTGTCAGTGATTTAGATAATGAAATTGAAGGTTGCAGATGATACGGATGGAGGGGTAAGTTGTTGCTGAGGAAGCAATGTGACTGCAGCAGGACTTCGACAAACTGGAAAAATGGGCAAAAAAGTGGCAGATGGAATACTGTTTTGGGAAATGTACGATAATGCATTTTGGTAAAAGAAACAATAGTGTGGACTATTATCTAAATGGAGAGAAGGTTCAAACATCAGATGTACAAAGGGACTTGGGAGTCCTTGTGAAAGACTCCCAGAAGGTTAATTCACAGGTTGAGTCTGTGGTCCAATAAATCCAATGTTGGCATTTATTTCAAGAGGAATAGAATATAAGAGCAAGGAGATAATGCTGAATCTTTATGTTAGGCTGCACTTGGAGTATTGTCAATAGTTTTGGGTTCCAAATCAGAAAGGATGTGTTGTCATTGGAGAGAGCCCAGAGGAGGTTCACAAGGATGATTCCAGGAATGAAGGGGTTAACATATGAGGAGTGTTTGGCAGCTTTGGGCCTGTACTGACTGGAATGTAGGAGAATGCATGGTGATCTCATTGAAACCTACCGAATGTTGAAAGGACTTGTTAAGATGGATGTGGAGAGGATGTTTCCTATGGTCGGGGTATCCAGAACTAGAGGGCACAGCCTCAAAATTGAGGGGTGACCTTTTAGAACAGAAGTAAGGAGGAATTTTTTTTAGCCAAAGAGTGGTGAATCTGTGAAATGCTCTGTTCAGACTGCGGTGGAGGTCGAGTCCGTGGGTATATTTAAAGTGGAAGTCGATAGATTCCTAATTGGTCAGGGCTTCAAGGGATACAGTGAGAGAGCAGATGTATGGGGTTGAATGGGATCCGGGATCAGCCATGGTGAGATGGCGGAGTGGACTCGATGGGCTGAATGGCCTAATTCTGCTCCTGTGTCTGATCTTGTGGTGTAACACTTTACAGTACAGGCAACCCCGATTCAATTCCCATCACTGCCTGGAAGGTGCTTGTACGTTCTCCCCCTGACTGCGTGGAAATCTATCAACCTCTGCCCCAAATATACATAAAGACTTGGCCTCCACAGCTTCCTGTGGCGAAGAGTTTCACAGGTTCATCACTGTCTGGCTGAAGAGATTCCCCCTCATCTCTATTCCAAATGGACATCCCTCTAATCTGAGGCTGTGTCTTCTGGTCTTAGATTCCCCCATCATAGGAAATATCCTCTGCAAGTCCACTCCATCTGGGCTTTTCAACGTTCCATAGGTTTCAATGAGATTCCCTCTCATTCTCCTGAATTCCAGTGAGTGCAGGCCCAGAACCATCAAACACTCCTCATAGAATAAGCCTATATGGGAGGGAAAGGTTAGATTAATCTTAGAATAGGTTAGAGGGTCAGCACAACATTATGGGCCAAAGGGCCTGTACTGTTGTGCAAAACCAATTAAACTCGTAATTGAATGCCTAACTAAACTGATCCCTTCAGCCTACACATTGGCCATGTAGCCACAGACTTCACACCTGGTGCTAGTGACTGGTGTTGGTTTGCAGTCATCAGTATTTGGACTGCTACTTTTCACGGTATATGTTAGTGATCCAGAAGATGAAATTGATGGCTTTGAGGCCAAGTTTGCATACAAAACAAATATATGTGGAAGGAGCTGGTAGTGTTCAGGAAGCAGAAGGACTTGGGCTGATTAGGGGAATGGGCAAAGAAGTGGCAGATGGAATACTGTGTTGGGAAGTGTATGGCCATGCCCTTTGGTAGAAAGAATAAAGGTGTAGACTACTTTCTAAATGGGGAGTGAATTCTGAAATTGGAGGTGCAAAGGGAGTTCTCGTGCAGGCTTCTCTGAAGCATCATCTGTAGGTTGAGTCGATGGTAAGGAAGGGCAAATGTACTTTCAGAGAACTGGAATATAAGAGCAAGGATGTAATGCTGAGGCTTTATAAGGCACTGCTCAGACCACACTTGGGGTGTTCTGGATGTCTTGTCTTCTGATTTCGGAACTCAGAGCCCTCCGATGCATTGCAGAAAGACATCACATGGAAAGATCGCAAACAGGAGAAGATCTGCTGATGCTGGAAATCTGAGCAACACACACAAAATGCTGGAGGAACTCAGCAGGCCACGCAGCCTCTGGGAAAAAACGTACTGCCAAAGCGTCTCAGCCCGAAACGTTGACTGTACGGTTTTCCATAGATGCTGCCTGGCCTGCTGAGTTCCTCCGGCATTTTGCGTCAGTTACATGGAAGGATTGGCTAGGTTGGAAGAGAGTCCCAAAGACATTGGGCAGGGGTGGGAGAGAGTCCTGGGACATTGGGCAGGGGGGGGAGAGAGTCCTGGGACACTGGGCAGAGATTTGAGAGGGTCCCAGGGACATTGGACAGGGCTGGAAGAGAGTCCTGGAGGCAATGGAGGTGGTGGTGCACGTCAGCACAAATGACTTCAGGAAGATGAGAGACATTTTGCAGCATGGCTTCAGAGAACTCGGAAGAAGTCTGAAAAGCAGGACCTCCAGGGTGGTTATCTCCAGTTTGCTTCCAGTTCCTTGTGCTGGAGAGGACATGAACAGACAGACAGGGGATCTGAATGTGTGGCTGAGGAGCTGGTGCAGGAGGCAGGGATTTAGTTTCTCGGACCACTGGGATCTGTTTTGGGGTAAGGATGAATTGTACAGAAGGGACGGGTTGCACCTTAACAGACGGGGGATGAGCGTTCTGGCAGGCAGGTTAGCCACTGCTACACGGGTGTGTTTAAACTAAGTAGTGGGGGGGGGGGAACAAACTGGAAATATAAGAATGGAGTTAAAGGGAATGAGAGAATAAGAAAAGTTAAGAAAGACAACAGATTTGACGGGGCAGAAAGATCAGGAAGGGATCGGAGAATATGGGCAAATGCAATAGGAATCGATGTGAAAGGTGAGGGGAGTAAAAGTATTATTTTAAAAGGATTAGAAGTATTATATATGAATGCACGGTGTATAAGAAATAAAGTGGATGAGCTTGAGGCTCAGTTGGAAATTGGCAAGTATGATGTTGTGGGAATAACAGAGACATGGCTGCAAGAGGACCAGGGCTGGGAAATGAATATTCAGGGATATACAGACAGGTTGGCAGAGGGGGTGGGGTGGCTCTGTTGGTGAGGAATGAAATTCAGTCACTTGCGAGGGGGGGGACATAGAATCAGGAGATGTAGAGTCAGTATGGATAGAACTGAGAAACTAAGGGCAAAAGGTCCCTGATGGGAGTTATCTACAGGCTCCCAAACAGTAGCCTGGATATGGGGTGCAAGTTAAATCAAGAGTTAAAATTGGCATGTCGCAAAGGTAATACTACGGTTGTTATGGGGGATTTTAACATGCAGGTAGACTGGGAAAATCAGGTTGGTAATGGACCCCAAGAAAGGGAGTTTGTGGAATGCCTCAGAGATGGATTCTTAGAGCAGCTTGTACTGGAACCTACCAGGGAGAAGGCAATTCTGGATTTAGTGTTGTGTAATGAGCCAGATTTGATAAGGGAACTCGAGGTAAAGGAGCCATTAGGAGGTAGTGACCATAATATGATAAGTTTTAATTTACAATTTGAGAGAGAGAAGGGAAAATTGGAAGTGTCAGTATTACAGTTGAACAAAGGGGACTACGGACACATGAGGGAGGAGCTGGCCAAAGTTGACTGGAAAGATACCCTAGCAGGGATAACAGTGGAACAACAATGGCAGGTATTTCTGGGAATAATACAGAAGGTGCAGGATCAGTTCATTCCAAAGAGGAAGAAAGATTCTAAGGGGAGTAAGGGGTGACCGTGGATGACAAAGGAAGTCAAGGACAGTATAAAAATAAAAGAGAGGAAGTATAACATAGCAAGGATGAGCTGGAAGCCAGAGGATTGGGAAACTTTTAAAAAGCAGCAGAAGATAACTAAAAAGGCAATTCGGGGAGAAAAGATGAGGTATGAAGGTAAGCTAGCCAAGAATATAAAGGAGGATAGTAAAAGGTCCCGGCGAAGGGTCTCGGCCTGAAACGTCGACTGCACCTCTTCCTAGATGCTGCCTGGCCTGCTGCGTTCACCAGCAACTTTTATGTGTGTTGCTTGAATTTCCAGCATCTGCAGATTTCCTGTTGTTTGTGAGGATAGTAAAAGCTTCTTTAGGTATGTGAAGAGGAGAAAATTAGTTAAGACCAAAGTTGGGCCGTTGAAGACAGAAGTGGGTGAATTTATTCTGGGGAACAAGGAAATGGCAGACGAGCTGAACAGGTACTTTGGATCTGTCTTCACGAGAGAAGACACAAACAATCGCCCAGATGTAATAGTGGCCAGAGGACCTACGGTAACAGAGGAACTGAAGGAAATTCGCATTAGGCAGAAAATGGTGTTGGGTAAACTGATGGGACTGAAGGTTGATAAATCCCCAGGGCCTGATGGCCTGCATCCCAGGGTACTTAAGGAGATGGCTCTAGAAATCGTGGATGCATTGGTAATCATTTTTCAATGTTCTATAGATTCAGGATCAGTTCCTGCGGATTGGAGGGTAGCTAATGTTATCCCACTTTTTAAGAAAGGAGGGAGAGAGAAAACAGGCAATTATAGACCAGTTAGCCTGACATCAGTGGTGGGGAAGATGCTGGAATCAATTATAAAAGATGAAATAGTGGCATATTTGGATAGCAGTAGCAGGATAGGTCTGAGTCAGCATGGATTTACGAAGGGGAAATCATGCTTGACTATTCTTCTGGAATTTTTTGAGGATGTAACTATGAAAATGGACATGGGAAAGCCAGTGGATGTAGTGTACCTGGACTTTCAGAAAGCCTTTGATAAGGTCCCACATAGGAGGTTAGTGTGGAAAATTAGAGTAAATGGTATTGGGGGTAGGGTACTGACATGGATAGAAGATTGGTTGGCTGACAGGAAACAAAGAGTAGAGATTAACAGATCTTTTTCAGAATGGCAGGCAGTGACTAGTGGGGTACCGCAAGGCTCGGTGCTGGGACCGCAGCTATTTACAATATACATTAATGATTCAGATGAAGGGATTAAAATAACATTAGCAAATTTGCAGATGACACAAAGCTGGGTGGCAATGTGAAATGTGAGGAGGATGTTATGAGAATGCAGGGTGACTTGGACAGGCTGGGTGAGTGGGCAGCTGCATGGCAGATGCAGTTTAATGTGGATAAATGTGAGGTTATCCACTTTGGTGGCAAGAACAGGAAGGCAGATTATTATCTAAATGGAGTCAAGTTAGGAAAAGGGGAAGTACAACGAGATCTGGGTGTCCTTGTTCATCAGTCACTGAAAGTAAGCATGCAGGTACAGCAGGCAGTGAAGAAAGCTAATGGCATGCTGGCCTTCATAACAAGGGAAGTTGAGTATAGGAGCAAAGAGATCCTTCTGCAGTTGTACAAGGCCCTGGTGAGACCACACCTGGAGTATTGTGTGCAGTTTTGGTCTCCAAATTTGAGGAAAGACATCTTTGCTATGGAGGGAGTGCAGCGTAGGTTCACTGGGTTAATTCCAGGGATGGCGGGAATGTCATATGTTGGAAGATTGGAGTGACTGGGCTTGTATACACTGGAATTTAGAATGATGAGAGGGGATCAGATTGAAACATATAAGATTATTAAGGGATTGGACACGCTAGAGGCAGGAAACATGTTCCCGATGTTGGGGGAGTCCAGAACCAGAGGCCACAGTTTAAGAATAAGGGGTAGGCCATTTAGAATGGAGTTGAGGAAAAACTTTTTCACCCAGAGAGTTGTGGATCTGTGGAATGCTCTGCCTCAGAAGGCAGTGGAGGCCAAGTCTCTGGATTCTTTCAAGAAAGAGATGGATAGAGCTCTTAAAGATAGTGGAGTGAAGGGATATGGGGAGAAGGCAGGAAAAGGGTACTGATTGTGGATGATCAGCCATGATCACAGTGAATAGCAGTGCTGGCTCAAAAGGCCGAATGGCCCACTCCTGCACCTATTGTCTATTTTCTAATAGCCAAAGGTGGAGGAGGGTCCTGAGGAGATTGGGAGAGGGTCCTGAGGAGATTGACCAGGACTGGCAAAGAGTCTCGGACAGGGGGTGGGAGAGAGCTCCAGAGACATTAACTAGGAGTGAGCGAGCATCCTGAATAGATTGGCTGGGGGTGGGAGAGGTCCTGGAGTGTTTAGTGAGGGTTCCAACAGGTTTTTGGGAGAGGTGAGGGAGTTCCAGAGACATTGGGCAGAGGTGGGAGTGAGTCCCTGAGACATTGGACAAGGGTGGGAGAGAGTCTCAGGGACATTGGACAGGAATGGGAGTAGGTCCCAGGGATATTGGACAGGAATGGGAGAAGGTCCTAGAGACATTAAGCAGGGGTAGGCAAGGGTCACTGGGACGTTGGGCAGGAGAGGGAGAGGATCCCAGAGGAACTGACAAGGGGTAGGAGAGGATCCCCAAAGTATTGTTTGGAGGGTGGGAGTGAAGGTCCCGGAGGGACTGAGAGCATGGGTAGGTTTGAACACAAGGAGGATGATTTTAAAACTGTGGGTCTGATTGATGAAAGCCCGGTCAACTGTTTGACTTTCAAACCCGAGCCGACCAGTGTTTGGGGCGCAGGAGCCCAGCGGTGGTCTGGAGTTGGTGGCCCAGTCTGCTGGAAGCGCACAGGCCTGTGTACCCTGCTCAAACACAAGCAGCTGGAAGCGTACGGGTCTGTGTTCCCTGGTCAAACACAAGCAGCTGGAAGCGCACAGGCCTGTGTACCCTGCTCAAACACAAGCAGCTGGAAGCGCACAGGCCTGTGTACCCTGGTCAAACGCAAGCAGCTGGAAGCGCACAGGCCTGTGTACCCTGCTCAAACACAAGCAGCTGGAAGCGTACGGGTCTGTGTACCCTGCTCAAACGCAAGCAGCTGGAAGCGTACGGGTCTGTGTACCCTGCTCAAACGCAAGCAGCTGGAAGTGCACAGGCCTGTGTACCCTGGTCAAACACAAGCAGCTGGAAGCGCACAGGCCTGTGTACCCTGGTCAAACACAAGCAGCTGGAAGCGCACAGGCCTGTGTACCCTGCTCAAACACAAGCAGCTGGAAGCGTACGGGTCTGTGTTCCCTGGTCAAACGCAAGCAGCTGGAAGCGTACGGGTCTGTGTACCCTGGTCAAACGCAAGCAGCTGGAAGCGTACGGGTCTGTGTACCCTGGTCAAACGCAAGCAGCTGGAAGCGCACAGGCCTGTGTACCCTGGTCAAACGCAAGCAGCTGGAAGCGCACAGGCCTGTGTACCCTGCTCAAACGCAAGCAGCTGGAAGCGTACGGGTCTGTGTACCCTGGTCAAACGCAAGCAGCTGGAAGCGTACGGGTCTGTGTACCCTGGTCAAACGCAAGCAGCTGGAAGCGCACAGGCCTGTGTACCCTGGTCAAACGCAAGCAGCTGGAAGCGCACAGGCCTGTGTACCCTGCTCAAACGCAAGCAGCTGGAAGCGTACGGGTCTGTGTTCCCTGGTCAAACGCAAGCAGCTGGAAGCGTACGGGTCTGTGTTCCCTGGTCAAACACAAGCAGCTGGAAGCGCACAGGCCTGTGTACCCTGGTCAAACACAAGCAGCTGGAAGCGTACGGGTCTGTGTACCCTGCTCAAACGCAAGCAGCTGGAAGTGCACGGGTCTGTGTACCCTGGTCAAACACAAGCAGCTGGAAGCACACAGGCCTGTGTACCCTGGTCAAACACAAGCAGCTGGAAGCGTACGGGCCTGTGTACCCTGGTCAAACACAAGCAGCTGGAAGCGCACGGGTCTGTGTTCCCTGGTCAAACGCAAGCAGCTGGAAGCGTACGGGTCTGTGTTCCCTGGTCAAACGCAAGCAGCTGGAAGCGTACGGGTCTGTGTTCCCTGGTCAAACGCAAGCAGCTGGAAGCGTACGGGTCTGTGTACCCTGGTCAAACGCAAGCAGCTGGAAGCGTACGGGTCTGTGTTCCCTGGTCAAACGCAAGCAGCTGGAAGCGTACGGGTCTGTGTTCCCTGGTCAAACGCAAGCAGCTGGAAGTGTACGGGTCTGTGTTCCCTGGTCAAACGCAAGCAGCTGGAAGCGTACGGGTCTGTGTTCCCTGGTCAAACGCAAGCAGCTGGAAGCGTACGGGTCTGTGTACCCTGGTCAAACACAAGCAGCTGGAAGCGTACGGGTCTGTGTTCCCTGGTCAAACGCAAGCAGCTGGAAGCATACGGGTCTGTGTTCCCTGGTCAAACGCAAGCAGCTGGAAGCGCACAGGCCTGTGTACCCTGGTCAAACACAAGCAGCTGGAAGCGTACGGGTCTGTGTTCCCTGGTCAAACGCAAGCAGCTGGAAGCGTACGGGTCTGTGTTCCCTGGTCAAACGCAAGCAGCTGGAAGCGCACGGGTCTGTGTTCCCTGGTCAAACGCAAGCAGCTGGAAGTACTTTGCACGGACAGACCCTGCTGTGCTGGGCGTGCCTGCCCCCCCTGGCTAAACACTCCCCCCACCTGCTGTGCTGGGCGTGCCTGCCCCCCCTGGCTAAACACTCCCCCCACCCCCTCCCACACCTCCGCTGTTTCTGAGAGCCAGCACACTGCCTCTGGCTCACCCTCACAATCTCACACTCAATTCTTCGCTGCGGCTGGGAAGATATTCCACCCACCCCCCAACCCGACAGGGAGCCGCTGGGCAGTAATCAGGCGCACTTGTACACAGCAACTCAGCTGTCGGCACTGTAGTTACTTTTAACCCTTTCACAGCCCTTCCACCCTTCAGCACTGACCTGAAACTAACTTACATCTGATGTTCTGAGAATTAATATTATTCGCATAGTTGAAGATTGGCTTTACTTGTCACTCGTACATCGACACATACAGTAGAACGCGCCTTTTGGCGTCAATAAGCAATACGGTGTTCCGAAGTGTGATGGCAGAGGGAAGAAGCTGGCCCTAATCATTGAGTGTCTCCTCCCTGATGGTAATAACACGATTGGGGCGTGTCAGAGGCAGACAAAACTGGAGGAGAGTGCAGACTGTTCTGGAATGTTCTACAACTTGGTGTGAGAAGGCAAGGGTATAATGTTGAGGCTCCATGGAGTATTGTCAGCTGTTTTGGGCCCTTATCTAATGAATGATATGCTGACATTGGAGAGCTACAGTGGAGGTTCACGAAAATGATTCCAGTATTGAAAGTTTTCATCTGAGGAGCGTTTGATGGCGCTGGGCTATACGCACTGGAGTTTAGAAGAATGGGGGGGGGGATCTCATTCAAGCATATCGAATGGTGAAAGGCCTAGATAGGGTGGATGTGGAGAGGATTTTTCCTATAGCGGGGAGTCTAAGACCAGAGGACACAGCCTCAGAATAGAGGGACATCTATTTAGATTGGAGATGAGGAGGAACAACTTTAGCTAGAAGGTGGTGAATGTGTGGAATTCATTGCCACAGGTGGCTGTGGAAGCCAAGTCACTGGGTATATTTAAGGCAGAGGTTGATAGGTTCAAGAGTAGGCTTGATGGGCCTAATAGCTTAGTTCTGCTCCTATGTCTTATGGTCTAAGGCACCACAAAAAACACGTTAAAATTATGTAGAATCTTTAGTGATGAGGCTAAATCTCCAAAGGTCTGGGATTAAAAGCTGAAATTCTGGCTTGATGATGATGAGTGAAATTTCATCGACTCCACTCAGTGGAACTCTGTGTCCTGAGTATTCTGACCAGTGAAGCCTCTGAGTTTTCATCAGGGGCCCCCACCACCCAGGCCATGCTCCCTTCTCATCGCTGCCATCAGGAAGAAGGTACAAGAGCCTCACGCCACCAGGTTCAGGAACAGTTATCACCTCTCAACCATCAGGCTCCTGAACCAAAGGGGATAACTTCACTTGACTTCATTTGCCCCATCATTGAAATGTTTTCACAACTTTCAAAGACTCTTCATCTCATGTTCTCAATATTTATTGCTTATTTATTTTTTTTCTTTCTTACTGCATTTACACAGTTTGTTTGCAGTTTACAGTTCCTGATGTTTACAGTTCAATAGGTTTCAGTAGGTACATTTAATGTCAGAGAAATGTATACAATATACATCCTGAAATTCTTTACAGTAACTATTCTATAGATTTGCTGAGTATACCCGCAGAAAATGAATCTCAGGGTTCTATGTGGTGACATATATGTACTCTGATAATAAAATTTACTTTGAACTTTGAACTAATGTGCAATGCAATCCCAGCATTGCACCCACCACTCTCTGCGTAAAAAACAACCTTGCCTCTCACATACTTTCCTCCGATCATGTTAAAATTATGGCCCCTGGTATTAGCCATTTCTACCCAGGCTGTCCACTCGATTTAAGCCTCTTATCATTTGTACACCTCTTGTACTTGTGTGTGGTGAGTTCTGCCTGGATCAAAGTTCAAAGTAACTTTACAATCAAAGTATGTATTTGCTACCATGCACTACCTTGAGTTTCATTTCTCTACAAGCAAGTACGGGAGAAAAGAAAAGCAGTAGAATTTATGAAAACTGTATATGAACAAAGACTGACAAACTCACAAAGGTTTTCTCTCCCCTCCAATTCTTATTCTCTCTCCTTTCCCCCTTTTCCTTCCCCTTCCTCTCTTTCGTTCCCTCCTCCGATCCTGCCTTCTTTTCTCCCACCCCCACCCCTTCCCCCTAGGTTCCTGGGGCCCCAGCCTAATGTCAGTGAGAATCCCGCAAACCCTTTCCCTCTCTCTTCACAGCGTTGCTGTCGATGAATACCAGGCGCGGTTCTACGGCAATCTCCCTGCACCGGTTATCCTTTAACCCCAGCCTCGTGAGCTGAAACTCTCACAGGCTCTCCTTGGCTCCCTGCCCAATACTTTAAATAGTTTTTTTCTCTACGCTCCAATCCCCCTTTATATATTTTAGCTGGGTTTACATCTGCCTGGCACATGTCAATAATTGAAGCCATTTTGCATTCCAAGGTACAGATGGCAAAATGCCTGATCCTGTAAGTATTGTAAGTTCCTCAGATTGAAAGATTTTGCATCTATCTAGATGCCTTCGTTGAGGTCAAAATTCCAGTTGTGGAAACTCCTTGTCTCTGAAATGGCCTCCCCACCTCCCGCCACGGCACACCTGAAAGTTGCTGGGTTGTTATCAAAGCCAGCTAGGGTTGAATGGCCGGCCTCACTCCGTGCTGCAAGATGCACCCCAGCGGTTATGAACAGCAGGGATTTAATCCCAAACCAGGACAGGGAATATTACTGCTTTTTTTGTAATAAATTTTACTGTTGTCAGATGTACCCAGTGACAAACCTTTTGTCAGTATTTTCCCGTTCCCATGAACTGGGGAGGTGGGTCATGGTAGTGTAACGCGATGATTCTCTGTTGCACATCGATAAAAGTTGGCCAGCAATTTTTCAGGCGGGTTAGCTCTCGTTAAACACCTCGGGTAGAATAGCCTAGGACCTGTTCTAAGTCCTATTCAACAACCATGTCTCGGTGTCAGTCTTCACTGGCTCCCACTCCCAACAGCCCCTCTGCTATTAAATCCCCACACGAGTCCTTCAACTCCAACACTACGGCCCTCTCTCTGCCTTCTCCACTCTCCCCCAACACTGGTTACTCCATCAGACACGGGCCTAGCGGCCTACCTCTCGCAGCCTGGTTCTCCTCCCTCACGACATTCCTCCCCACCATTACTGTATCCACAAGAGGCACAGCCTCAGAAGGGTAACGTCTGCCACAAACGACCCCTACCATCTGGGCCATGCCATCTTCTTGCATCTATCCATGGCCAGAGGCTACAGTAGTCTGAAGGTTCAACACCAGCTCTTGAACCAACTGACAGAACTGGAAACTCTGTCTCAGTATAGTAACTGCACGTTCACTTTGCATGAAAAAAGGCCCCTTTTCTTCGAATTGTATGATTTTTGGAAAAAACCTGAATATTGTATGTTTGTTTAATGGGACTGACTCACTCACCTGGCCCAATGCTCCAGAATACCCTCAGCAAATCCCAACACTCTTCCTCTCTCACTGTCCTTCCCTAGTCTTTACTCTTACCCTTGCCCTCTCTCACTCCCTCCCCTACCCCTTCCTCTTCCAACCCCTCCCACCCCCACACCTCCCGTTCACCCCTCACCCTTCCCCCCTCCGCTTCCCCCCTCCCCTTCCCCCCTTCCCCTTACCCCTTACCCCTTCCCCCTCACCCTTTCCTTATCCCCTTTCCCCCTCCCCCTCTCCCCTCCCCTTCCTCTTCCCCTTCCCCTTCCTCTTCCCCTTCCCCCTTCCCCTTCCCCTTCCCCCTTCCCCCTCACCCTTTCCTTATCCCCTTTCCCCCTCCCCCTCTCCCCTCCCCTTCCTCTTCCCCTTCCCCTTCCCCTTCCTCTTCCCCTTCCCCCTTCCCCTTCCCCTTCCCCCTTCCCCCTCACCCTTTCCTTATCCCCTTTCCCCCTCCCCCTCTCCCCTCCCCTTCCTCTTCCCCTTCCCCTTCCTCTTCCCCTTCCCCCTTCCCCTTCCCCTTCCCCCTTCCCCCTCACCCTTTCCTTATCCCCTTTCCCCCTCCCCCTCTCCCCTCCCCTTCCTCTTCCCCTTCCCCTTCCTCTTCCCCTTCCCCCTTCCCCTTCCCCTTCCCCCTTCCCCCTCACCCTTTCCTTATCCCCTTTCCCCCTCCCCCTCTCCCCTCCCCTTCCTCTTCCCCTTCCCCTTCCTCTTCCCCTTCCCCCTTCCCCTTCCCCTTCCCCCTTCCCCCTCACCCTTTCCCCTCCCCTCCTCTCTCCCCTCCCCCTCCCTCTTCCCTCTTCCCCCTCACCCTTTTCTTATCCCCTTTCCCCTCCCCCTCTCCCCTCTCCTTCCTCTTCCCCTTCCCCCTTCCCCTTCCCCTTCCCCCTTCCCCCTCACCCTTTCCCCTCCCCTCCTCTCTCCCCTCCCCCTCCCTCTTCCCCCTCACCCTTTCCCCGTCCCCCTCCCTTCCTACCCCTCTCCCCTCCCTCCTTCCCCCTTCCCCTGCCCCTCCTCTCTTCCTGTCCTGCCTCCCCCTCCTCTCCCTCTCTCTGCCTCTCACTCGCGCACACTCTCTCACTCACACTTGCTCTCTCTCACTCGCACTCTCCCTCTCTCTGACTCTCTCTCACTCGCACTCACTCTCCCTCTCACTTGCACTTACTCTCTCTCGTGCTCTCCCTCTCACGCTCTCTCTCACTCACACACTCTCTCTCTCGCTCTCTCTCTCTCTCTCTCTCTGGCACTCTCTCACTCTTGCTCTTTCCCCCTCTCTTTCCCACTCCCGCTCTCGCACTCTCTCTCTCACTCACACTCTCTCTTTGCTTCATTGGAATGCCTCTCTCTACTTCGCTGAACTTTGTGTTACATGGCCCCCTCTCCCCCTCCCCTTCAAACCCACCGGCCTCCCCTTCAAACCCACCGGCCTCCCCTTCAATCCCACCGGCCTCCCCTTCAATCCTATCAGCCTCCCCTTTAAACCCATTGGCCTCCGCTTTAAACACACCCAGTCCCCTTCAATCCTATCGGCGTCCCCTTTAAACACACCCAGCCCCCTGGCCTCCACAGCCATCTGTGGCAATGAATTCCACAGATCCAGCACCCTCTGATGAAAGAAAGTCCTCCTCCTCTCTACTGTAAAGGGACACCCCAGTATTCTGAGGCTGTACTCTTTGGTCCTAGGTTCCCCCGCTATCGGAAACACCGTCTCCACATCCACTCCATCAAGGCCTTTCAACCTTTGATGGGTTTCAATAAGATCCTTCCCCTCCTCCTCCCCCATTCTTCTAAACTCCAGCGAGTACGGACCCAGAACCGTCATATATTAACCCTTTAATTCCCGGGATCATTCTCGTGAACCTCCTCAATGTCAGCACTTCCTCTCATAGACAAAGGGCCTGAAACTACTCACAAGGTTCCAAGTGCAGCCTAACCAACGTCTCATAAATCCTCAGCGCCACATCCTTGCTTTTATATTCCATCACCACCCCGAGGCAAGAGAACAGGTTCCAGAAGCCTCAAGGAGAACAAGCGAGTCCCCCTCATACTCCTTTCCATTGACAGGTGAGCCCTCTGTAAGACGTTTATGTGATTATGAAACACCTAGATGGAGTAGACAGCCATTTTCTTTCTCCCAGTGTTGGAATATCTAATAGCAGAGGGAGTATGGATATGGCAAAGTTATTTCCCATGGTCAGGGAGCCTAGGACAAGAAGGCACGACTTCAGGATTGAAGGACGTCCATTTAGAACAGAGATGCAGAGAAATTATTTTAGTCAGAGGGTGGTGAATCTATGGAATTTGTTGCCATGAGTGGCTGTGGAGGCCAAGTCATTGGGTGCATTTACGGCAGAGGTAGATAAGTTTTTGATTAGCCAGGGCAGCAAAAGGAATGGGGAGAAGGCAGGGGAGTGGAGGTGACTGGAGGAATTGGATCAGCCATGATTGAATGGCAGAGCAGACTCATAGTCATAGTCATATTTTATTGATCCCGGGGGAAATTGGTTTTCGTTACAGTTGCACCATAAATGATAAATAGTAATAGAACCATAAGTAGTTAAATAGTAATATGTAAGTTATGCCAGTAAATTATGAAATAAGTCCAGGACCAGCCTATTGGCTCAGGGTGTCTGACCCTCCAAGGGAGGAGTTGTAAAGTTTGATGACCACAGGCAGGAATGACTTCCTATGACGCTCAGTGCTGCATCTCGGAGGAATGAGTCTCCAGCTGAATGTACTCCTGTGCCCACCCAGTACATTATGTAGTGGATGGGAGACATTGACCAAGATGGCATGCAACTTGGACAGCATCCTTCTCAGTCACCACCGTCAGAGAGTCCAGTTCCATCCCTACAACATCACTGGCCTTGCGAATGAGTTTGTTGATTCTGTTGGTGTCTGCCACCCTCAGCCTGCTGCCCCAGCACACAATAGCAAACATGATCGCACTGGCCACCACAGACTCGTAGAACATCCTCAGCATCGTCCGGCAGATGTTAAAGGACCTCAGTCTCCTCAGGAAATAGAGACGGCTCTGACCCTTCTTGTAGACAGCCTCCGTGTTCTTTGACCAGTCCAGTTTATTGTCAATTTGTATCCCCAGGTATTTGTAATCCTCCACCATGTCCACACTGACCCCCTGGATGGAAACAGGGGTTACCGGTACCTTAGCTCTCTTCAGGTCTACCACCAGCTCCTTAGTCTTTTTCACATTAAGCTGCAGATAATTCTGCTCACACCATGTGATAAAGTTTCCTACCGTAGCCCTGTACTCAGCCTCATCTCCCTTGCTGATGCATCCAACTATGGCAGAGTCATCCAAAAACTTCTGAAGATGACAAGACTCTGTGCAGTAGTTGAAGTCCGAGGTGTAAATGGTGAGAGAAAGGGAGACAAGACAGTCCTCTGTGGAGCCCCAGTGCTGCTGATCACTCTGTCGGACACACAGTGTTGCAAGCACACGTACTGTGGTCTGCCAGTCAGGTAATCAAGAATCCATGATACCAGGGAAGCATCCACCTGCATCGCTGTCAGCTTCTCCCCCAGCAGAGCAGGGAGGATGGTGTTGAACGCACTGGAGAAGTCAAAAAACATGACCCTCACAGTGCTCGCTGGCTTGTCCAGGTGGGTGTAGACACGGTTCAGCAGGAAGACGATGGCATCCTCAACTCCTAGTCGGGTCTGGTAGGCGAACTGGAGGGGATCTAAGTGTGGTCTGACCATAGGCCGGAGCAGCTCCAGAACAAGTCTGTCCAGGGTCTTCATGATGTGGGAGGTCAATGCCACCGGTCTGTAGTCATTGAAGCCGCTGGGGCGCAGTGTCTTCAGCACAGGGACGAGGCAGGACGTCTTCCACAGCACAGGAACCCTCCGGAGCCTCAGGCTCAGGTTGAGTACATGGCGAAGTACTCCACATAGCTGAGGGGCACAGGCTTTGAGCACCCTGGTACTGACACTATCCCGTCCTGCAGCCTTGCTTGGGTTGAGATGTTTCAGCTGTCTTCTCACCTGCTCAGCTGTGAAGCCCACCGTGGTGGTTTCGTGTGGGGGAGGGGTATAGTCATGAGAGCAGGGTGGGGGACTGTGAGGAGGGGTAGGAGGGGAGAGTGGAACATGTGTTGGTTGGGGGCCAACAACAGATGGCTCATGTGGGGGATGGGCAGGGGTCACAATGTCAAATCTGTTAAAGACCCAAGTGGCCTACTTCTGCTCCTATGTATCAAGGTCCTAAATTTAAAGAAGGTGTTTGTGGCAAGTTGTCTTTTTGCACAGAATGTGCTGTGGGGGGTGATGGTAGTGGCAGATATGATAGCGGTGTTTAAGAGGCTCTTCGATACACAGATGTGCAGAGATTGGTGGAATATTTCATTCAGAGTTTCAGGAGGTTTGGTTTGTCACCAAAGACAGTTGCAAATTTCTACCAAAGTACAGTGGAGGACATTCTAACTGGCTGATGTGTAGTTGGGGGTGGGTGGGGATGGAGTTGCACAAGATTGGAAAAAGGTGCGGAGAGTTGTAAACTTAGTCCGCTCCAAGCCTCCGTAGAAATTCCACAGATTCACCACTCACTGGCTAAAGAAATTCCTCCTCATCTCTGTTCTCAAGGGACGCCCCTCTATTCTGCAGCTGTGCCTTCTTGTCTTAAATATCCAGGATATCTTCAAGGAGCGATGCCTCAGAAAGGCGGTGTCCATCATTAAAGACCCCCATCACCCAGGACATGCCCTCTTCTCATTGTTACCATCAGGGAGGAGGTACAGGAGCCTGAAGACCCACACTCAATGATTCAGGAAAAGCTTCTTCCCCTCTGCCACCCGATTTCTGAATGGACACTGAACCCATGAACACTACCTCACTACTTTTGCACTACTTATTCCATTTAATTTTATATATCTATTTCTTATTGTCATTCGCAGTTTTTATTTTTACTGTACTGTTGCCACAAAGACAGCAAATTTCTCAACAAATGTCAGTGACATTAAACCTGATTCTGATTCTGAACATTGGGTCGCGAGAAGGTCACGGTCAAAGAAACTTATTATCAAAGTACACACAGTCTACGTTGGGATGCATTAGTGATAATTTTTCAAAACTCGTTAGATTCTGGACTAGTTCCTGAGGATTGGAGGGTGGCTAATGTAACCCCACTTTTTAAAAAAAGGAGGGAGAGAGAAACCGGGGAATTATAGACCGGTTAGCCTAACGTCGGTGGTGGGGAAACTGCTGGAGTCAGTTATCAAGGATGTGATAACAGCACATTTGGAAAGCGGTGAAATGATCGGACAAAGTCAGCATGGATTTGTGAAAGGAAAATCATGTCTGACGAATCTCATAGAATTTTTTGAGGATGTAACTAGTAGAGTGGATAGGGGAGAACCAGTGGATGTGGTATATTTGGATTTTCAGAAGGCTTTTGACAAGGTCCCACACAGGAGATTAGTGTGCAAACTTAAAGCACACGGTATTGGGGGTAAGGTATTGGTGTGGGTGGAGAGTTGGTTAGCAGACAGGAAGCAAAGAGTGGGAATAAACGGGACCTTTTCAGAATGGCAGGCAGTGACTAGTGGGGTACCGCAAGGCTCAGTGCTGGGACCCCAGTTGTTTACAATATATATTAATGACTTGGATGAGGGAATTAAATGCAGCATCTCCAAGTTTGCGGATGACACGAAGCTGGGTGGCAGTGTTAGCTGTGAGGAGGATGCTAAGAGGATGCAGGGTGACTTGGATAGGTTGGGTGAGTGGGCAAATTCATGGCAGATGCAATTTAATGTGGATAAATGTGAAATTATCCACTTTGGTGGCAAAAGCAGGAAAACAGATTATTATCTGAATGGTGGCCGATTAGGAAAAGGGGAGGTGCAACGAGACCTGGGTGTCATTATATACCAGTCATTGAAAGTGGGCATGCAGGTTCAGCAGGCGGTGAAAAAGGCGAATGGTATGCTGGCATTTATAGCGAGAGGATTCGAGTACAGGAGTAGGGAGGTACTACTGCAGTTGTACAAGGCCTTGGTGAGACCACACCTGGAGTATTGTGTGCAGTTTTGGTCCCCTAATCTGAGGAAAAACATTCTTGCCATAGAGGGAGTACAAAGAAGGTTCAACAGATTGATTCCTGGGATGGCAGGACTTTCTTATGATGAAAGACTGGATGAACTAGGCTTATACTCGTTGGAATTTAGAAGATTGAGGGGGAATCTGATTGAAACGTATAAAATCCTAAAGGGATTGGACAGGCTAGATGCAGGAAGATTGTTCCCGATGTTGGGGAAGTTCAGAACAAGGGGTCACAGTTTGAGGATAAAGGGGAAGCCTTTTAGGACCGAGATTAGGAAAAACTTCTTCACACAGAGGGTGGTGAATCTGTGGAATTCTCTGCCACAGGAAACAGTTGAGGCCAGTTCATTGGCTATATTTAAGAGGGAGTTAGATATGGCCCTTGTGGCTAAAGGGATCAGAGGGTATGGAGGGAAGGCTGGGGCGGGGTTCTGAGTTGGATGATCAGCCATGATCATAATAAATGGCGGTGCAGGCTCGAAGGGCCGAATGGCCTACTCCTGCACCTATTTTCTATGTTTCTATGTTTCCATATGTGGAGAAAGGAAGTGCTTCAAGGATAACATCAAAATCAGCTGAAGAAATTGAACATCACATCTAAAATCTGGGAGGACACTTCATTCAACAGGTACACCCGGAAGAAATCTGTTCCAGAGGGAGCTGCGCTACATGAGAGCGACCGCCGCTGTCCCACAGAGACCAAGCGGCAGCTGTGAAAGGCGAGAGTGAACAACCAAAAACAACCACAGCCACCACTTACTGCACCAGAGTGTGTGGTCCCAGATCGGCCTCCAGAGTCGCCGATAGACAACCCCTGAGGAGAACATCCTACTCGACTGGAGTGATCGTGTTACTGCTACCTTGAGATTCATCTTGTTGCAGATATTTACAGGAGAAAAGAAATGCAGTAGGTTTTACAAAAATGGTGGTTGTCCATCATGTCCGACGATGACAGGAAACCTGTGCGGGAGAGTTTTTAAAGAGGAAGAGTCGTTGCACTGGGGCAGTTCCACTCTCTCAACTTCAGAAATCCGGGTCCAGTGGTACGAACAAGTGTCACAAACTGGGGTCTTCCATGGCCGCGGTGGATGACCGTGATGTCTTCTGTGCCTGGTCATGCCCTTCGCTCTCCATGGAGCATTACAGCACCGCCTTCTCACTGTAGATCTGATCCTCTGAGTGTGCCAGAGCTGACTTCACTATCCCTATTTGTCCTCTGGCTGTCCCCTGTCTCGCCGGGATATGAGGCTGCCAGCTACCCTCAGCTAGTTTAGCCCGCTTGTCAAAGTGGTGTGCGGGGATGTGGCTGCTGTCACAAGCAAACAGCCGCAGGTGAGAGCTGGGTGTCCAGTGGGAGCCAAAGGTGAGTGAGCTGTCCCGGAATGGGCAGGACATTCCCCTTCACCAGAGGTGCCCCCCGGAATGGGCAGGACAATCTCCTTCACCAGAGGTGCCCCCCGGAATGGGCAGGACTATCCCCTTCACCAGAGGTGCCCCCCGGAATGGGCAGGACATTCCCCTTCACCAGAGGTGCCCCCCGGAATGGGCAGGACAATCTCCTTCACCAGAGGTGCCCCCTGGAATGGGCAGGACAATCCCCTTCACCAGAGGTGCCCCCCGGAATGGGCAGGACAATCTCCTTCACCAGAGGTGCCCCCCGGAATGGGCAGGACTATCCCCTTCACCAGAGGTGCCCCCCGGAGTGGGCAGGGCAATCTCCTTCACCAGAGGTGCCCCCCGGAGTGGGCAGGGCAATCTCCTTCACCAGAGGTGCCCCCCGGAATGGGCAGGACATTCCCCTTCACCAGAGGTGCCCCCCGGAATGGGCAGGACAATCTCCTTCACCAGAGGTGCTACCCCTCCCTGGACCGGCCCATGCACTCCAGTTTTTATGAAAAACTGTACATAAGCAGACAAAGACTGACAAACGACCAATGTGCGAAAGAAGACAAACTGTGCAAATAAAACATAATAAAATGGTGGATTCTGGTTAACTGTGCCATTGGTTAAAAGGGCCGCCACTTATTTGGGACAACTCTTAAACAAGAAAAACTAATTGAGAAAATAGCCAGGATTCCCTTTGTTTATTTGGGACATTATGCTGCTTAATTGGGACAGAGACTATAGCTGAACAGTTTCTAACTAGCATTGATTGCACAATCTTCTGTGGTCATTGGACACTACACTGTGCTTAGAGTGGGCGTTTTGTTACTCAGCTAAACAATAGTTTGTGACTTTTTTTTAACCTTTTAACAATTTCCATGAAATTTCGGCAGCCACTTAATTGGGCGAAAAGGTACTGGTCCTGATGAACAGAATCTGTTCTATTGAGACCGAACTGTAAAGAGTCCTTGGAAGTGAGTCCTTTGTTGTGAGAACAGTTCAGTGTTGTGGTGAGTGGAGTTGCCCACACTGGTTCAGGAGCCTGATGGTTGTGGGGTAATAACTGTTCCTGAACCTGGTGGTGTGGGACCTGAGGCTCATTGTGGTGAGTGAAGTTATCCACACTGGTTCAGGAGCCTGATGGTTGTGGGGTAATAACTGTTCCTGAACCTGGTGGTGTGGGACCTGAGGCTCATTGTGGGGAGTGAAGTTATCCACACTGGTTCAGGAGCCTGATGGTTGTGGGGTAATAACTGTTCCTGAACCTGGCGGTGTGGGACCTGAGGCTCATTGTGGTGAGTGAAGTTATCCACACTGGTTCAGGAGCCTGATGGTTGTGGGGTAATAACTGTTCCTGAACCTGGTGGTGTGGGACCTGAGGCTGCTGTATCTCCTTCCCGATGGCAGCAGCATGGCCCGGATTAGACTGGACTAGTGAGTGAGCTTTAACTTTAGTTTAAATAGTTTGGCACCACCCTGTGGGTTGAAAGACCATTTCCGGTGCTTTCTGTCCAGGGTTCTGTGAGGTGCAGTTAAAATGGCCAACTAACATCTATCCGTGTCTGGTTTGTGGGATCGCACTGTACATACACTGTACATAGATTATGAGAGAAAACTGGCAGGCAACATAAAACCGGACTATAAAAGCTTTTATAGATATGTAAAAAGGAAAAGACTAGTAAAGACAAATGTAGGTCCCCTGCAGACAGAAACAGGTGAATTGGTTATGGGGAGCAAGGACATGGCAGACCAATTGAATAATTACTTTGGTTCTGTCTTCACTAAGGAGGACATAAATAATCTTCCAGAAATAGTAGGGGACAGAGGGTCCAGTGAGATGGAGGAACTGAGCGAAATACATGTTAGTAGGGAAGTGGTGTTAGGTAAATTGAAGGGATTGAAGGCAGATAAATCCCCAGGGCCAGATGGTCTGCATCCCAGGGTGCTTAAGGAAGTAGCCCAAGAAATAGTGGATGCATTAGTGATAATTTTTCAAAACTCGTTAGATTCTGGACTAGTTCCTGAGGATTGGAGGGTGGCTAATGTAACTCCACTTTTTAAAAAAGGAGGGAGAGAGAAACCGGGGAATTATAGACCGGTTAGCCTAACGTCGGTGGTGGGGAAACTGCTGGAGTCAGTTATCAAGGATGTGATAACAGCACATTTGGAAAGCGGTGAAATGATCGGACAAAGTCAGCATGGATTTGTGAAAGGAAAATCATGTCTGACGAATCTCATAGAATTTTTTGAGGATGTAACTAGTAGAGTGGATAGGGGAGAACCAGTGGATGTGGTATATTTGGATTTTCAGAAGGCTTTTGACAAGGTCCCACACAGGAGATTAGTGTGCAAACTTAAAGCACACGGTATTGGGGGTAAGGTATTGGTGTGGGTGGAGAGTTGGTTAGCAGACAGGAAGCAAAGAGTGGGAATAAACGAGACCTTTTCAGAATGGCAGGCGGTGACTAGTGGGGTACCGCAAGGCTCAGTGCTGGGACCCCAGTTGTTTACAATATATATTAATGACTTGGATGAGGGAATTAAATGCAGCATCTCCAAGTTTGCGGATGACACAAAGCTGGGTGGCAGTGTTAGCTGTGAGGAGGATGCTAAGAGGATGCAGGGTGACTTGGATAGGTTGGGTGAGTGGGCAAATTCATGGCAGATGCAATTTAATGTGGATAAATGTGAAGTTATCCACTTTGGTGGCAAAAATAGGAAAACAGATTATTATCTGAATGGTGGTCGATTAGGAAAAGGGGAGGTGCAACGAGACCTGGGTGTCATTATACACCAGTCATTGAAAGTGGGCATGCAGGTACAGCAGGCGGTGAAAAAGGCGAATGGTATGCTGGCATTTATAGCGAGAGGATTTGAGTACAGGAGCAGGGAGGTACTACTGCAGTTGTACAAGGCCTTGGTGAGACCACACCTGGAGTATTGTGTGCAATTTTGGTCCCCTAATCTGAGGAAAGACATCCTTGCCATAGAGGGAGTACAGAGAAGGTTCACCAGATTGATTCCTGGGATGGCAGGATTTTCATATGAAGAAAGGCTCGATGAACTGGGTTTGTACTCGTTGGAATTTAGAAGATTGAGGGGGAATCTGATTGAAACGTATAAAATCCTAAAGGGATTGGACAGGCTAGATGCAGGAAGATTGTTCCCGATGTTGGGGAAGTCCAGGACGAGGGGTCACAGTTTGAGGATAGAGGGGAAGCCTTTTAGGACCGAGATTAGGAAAAACTTCTTCACACAGAGGGTGGAGAATCTGTGGAATTCTCTGCCACAGGTAACAGTTGAGGCCACTTCATTGGCTATATTTAAGAGGGAGTTAGATATGGCCCTTGTGGCTACGGGGATCAGGGGGTATGGAGGGAAGGCTGGGGCGGTTCTGAGTTGGATGATCAGCCATGATCATAATAAATGGCGGTGCAGGCTCGAAGGGCCGAATGGCCTACTCCTGCACCTATTTTCTATGTTTCTATACCTTGCTGGGCATCTGTGAGATTCAGAGGATAGTCCCAGTAGTGGTTCAGGATGCTGGGGTAGAGTTGGAAGTTGTTAAACCTGGGACCCTGTAAGTCCAGACGGAGGGGGTAGTGTCCGGGATGGAGGAGGGCGTCTGTGTCCCGCACAAAGGGGAGAGAATTCAGTGTCCTGGACGGAGGGGTGGGAATTCGGTGTTCCGGACGGAGGGGGGGCGTGGATTAAGCTGGTATCCCGGATGGACAGGGGTGAATTTGGTGTCCTGGACGGAGGGGGGGGATGAAGCCAGTATCCCAGACGGAGGGGTAGGAATTCGGTGTCCCGGACAGAGGGGGTGGAATTCGGTGTCCCGGACAGAGGGGGTGGAATTCGGTGTCCCGGACAGAGGGGGTGGAAGTCGGTGTCCCGGACGGAGGGGTGGGAATTCAGTGTCCCGGATGGAGGGGGGTTGGATTAAGCTGGTATCCCGGGTGGACGGGGGGGAATTCGGTATCCTGGACAGAGTGGGGGATGAAGCCAGTATCCCAGACGGAGGGGTAGGAATTCGGTGTCCCGGATGGAGGGGGGGATGAAGTCGGTGTCCCGGACGGAGGGGGGAAATTCGGTGTCCCAGACGGAGGGGGGATATTCGGTGTCCCGGACGGAGGGGGGATTTCGGTGTCCGGGACGGAGGGGGTGGAATTCGGTGACCCGGACGGAGGGGGAGGATGAAATCGGTGTCCCAGTCAGAGGGGGGAAATTTGGTGTCCGGGACGGAGGGGGGAAATTCGGTGTCCCAGACGGAGGGGGGGAATTCGGTTACTCAGATGGAGGGGTGGATGGAATTCGGTGTCCTGGATAAAGGGGGGAAATTCGGTGTCCCAGACGGAGGGGGGGAATTCGGTGACCCAGACGGAGGGGTGGATGGAATTTGGTGTCCCGGACAGAGGGGAGGGGGGAGGGCTGAATTCAGTTTACCAGACAGAGGGGAGGGAAGTCGGTGTCCCGGATGAGGGGTGGGAGGAATTCAGTGTCCCGGACTGACGGTGGGGATGAAGTCGGTGTCCTGGACAGAGGGGAGTGGGAGGGTGGAAGTCAGTGTCCCGGATGGAGGGGGGGAGGGGGTCGGATGAAGTCGGTGTCCCGGACAGCGGGGAGGGGTGTCAGACGGGGAGTGCAGATGGGTATCAGGTCAATGCTGACAGCTCCTCCTGTCACTCCTCCCGCAGACTGGGCGAGGATTTCTACCGGGAGGCGATGGAGCACTGTCGGAGTTATAATACCCGTCTGTGTGCAGAGAGGAGCATGAGGCTGCCATTCCTCGACTCGCAGACTGGCGTTGCCCAGAACAACTGCTACATCTGGATGGACAAGACCCACCGAGGGCCAGGTAGGTTCACCTTCCTCCCGTGTAGGGGGAACGGCAGGGGAGGGATGAGGGGATGGGGGGAGCAAGGGAATGAGAGGGGAGGGAGGGGTAAGGGAAGGGATGGGGGGAGGAGTTTAAGGGAATGCAGGGGTGAGAGAGGGGAAGGTAACAGATGAGGATCAGGTTCGAGGTTTGGACAGGAGGTATGTTGAGTGTCAAGGGGTCCAAATGGAGGGGGTGGGGTTGAGGTGAAGAGGGGGAGGTTTGCAGCTGAGAGTCATGGAATTGAACAACATAGAAAAGGCCCTTCAGCCCAAATAGTCTATGCTGACCAATGGTCCCGTAAAATATCCCAACTGCAACAGGGCAGATGAAGTTCCTGGAGATGAGTGAGAGGAGATGGAGGAGGTGTGAGGTGGAGGGTGTTGGGGTGAATGTTGAGGATTCGGGGTGAGTTCGGAGTCGGGGTGAAGTGTTGGGGTTGGTGTGCAGATGGGCGAATGGCGATGCAGATAGGTGCAGCCTATGGTTTTGGCAGTGGGAATTTTGGGGAGTTTGAAGTTGAGAAAGATGCTCCAAAAATGCACAATTACCTTGCCCATCTTTGGTGAAATGGTGCTGGTACTCGTGGGGTTAACTCATTCTGTGTCCAGGTTGTCTCTGTGTCCGTGCTCCCTGTCCTGTGTCTGAACCCCTTGTCCATGCTCCCTGTCCCGTATCTGATCCCGTGTCCGTGCTCCCTGTCTCATGTCTGAACCCCTTGTCCATGCTCCCTGTCCCGTGTCTGATCCTGTGTCCGCCTTCCCTGTCTTGTGTCTGAGCCTGTGTTTGTGTTCCCTGTCTCGAGTCTGATCCCGTGTCCGCGTTCCCTGTCTTGTGTCTGATCCTGTGTCCGTGTTCCCTGTCTCATGTCGGTACCCCATGTCCATGTTCCCTGTTTTATATCCATGCAACTTGTCTGTGTTCCCTGGCCTGTGTCTGTTCCTGTGTTGTGTTCCCTGTCCTGTGTTTTGAGCCCTGTATCTGTGTTCCCTGTCTGTCTCATGTCTGAACCTTGGGTCTGTGTTCTGTATGTCCTGTCTGAAATCCATTTCCGTGTTCCCTGTCCTGTGTCTGATTCCTGTATACGTTTTCATTGTCCCATGTCTGAGCTCTGTTTCTGTGTTTGCTGTCCCGTGTCTGAGCTCCGTGTGTGCATTCTGTGTCAGGCAACAATTATGGCTTTAGTCCTTGGAATGTAGGAGAATGAGGGGTGACCTTGTGGAGTGTTTAAAATCACTAGTAGTGACTTTGTTGAAGTGTTTAAAATCACGAGGATGACCTTGTAGAGTGTTTAAAATCACAAGGGGTGACCTTGTAGAGTGTTTAAAATCACGAGGGGTGACCTTATGGAGTGTTTAAAATCATGAGTGGTGACCTTATGGAGTGTTTAAAGTCACGAGGGGTGACCTTATGGAGTGTTTAAAATCACAAGTGAGCCTTGTTGAGTGTTTAAAATCATGAGTGGTGACCTTATGGAGTGTTTAAAATCACGAGGGGTGACATTGTGGAGTGTTTAAAATCACGAGAGGTGACATTGTGGAGTGTTTAAAATCACGAGGGGTGACATTGTGGAGTGTTTAAAATCATGAGTGGTACAGAAGAGTGAGTACACTTGAGTCTTTCTCCAAGGGAAAGGGAATCAAACCCAGAGGTATAAGGTGGGGGGGGGGGGAAGAGGCTCAAAAGACACCAGGAGGGCGAATTCTCCAGGCCGAAGGGTGTTGTGTAGATAGCTCCAGAAAGTCGATGACTCCGGGATTGTACCCGTCTGAAATTTGTAACTCAAATTGTTTTTGCTTCCCCGATCCTGTAGGCTTGGGCCCAGGACAGCTGTACACCTACCCGGCCCGTTGTTGGCGTAAGAAACGGCGCCTAAACATCTTGGAAGATCCACGACTTCGGCCCTGTGAAATTAAACTCGGTAAAAGAGCCTTCTTTCTAATTTTTTACTCCCTTGATCTGCACTCAGGTTTGAGGGCAAGTCTTTAAAATGATTATTGGTGTTTTCAGTAAGTTCTCCCCTTTCCCACTTGTTTGGTGAATGAGCCCACAGCCGACCAGAGCAGGGGGTCAGCAGCACTCAACGCCACATTGACGTGGGGAGGACACTTCTATTTGTGTTCAAAACTGGGACCTGGTCCATCACAACAAAAAAATTCAAAATTGCAAAAGTCACCCCTCGTGATTCCGGAGAATCCCCTCTCCACAGAGCAATGGGATATGGAAGCAACACACACAAAATGCTGGGGGACTTAGCGGGCCAGCCAGCATCTCTGGAAAATAGTACAGTCGGCGTTTCGGGCAAAGGGGAAGGGTCCTGGCAAAGGATCTCAACCCGGAAGGTCACCTGTACTCTTTTCCATAGTTGCTATAACTATAACAGGCTCAATGAAAGATCAACCAGAGTGCAGAAGATAACAAACTGTGTAAATACTAATGTAAATAAATAACAAGAACATGAGATAATGGGATAAAGAATCCTTAAAGTGAAATCATTAGTTGTGGGAACAACTCAATGGATGTGTGAAGTGAGTGCAGTTATCCCCTTTTGTTCAAGAACCTGATGATTGGGAGCTGAATGTCCCAACACATTCTATCGGACGGATAGGAAGGTAGGCAGAGGGGGTGGTGTGGCTCTGCTGGTAAAGAATGGCATCAAATCAGTAGAAATATGTGACATAGGATTGGAAGCTGTTGAATCCTTGTGGGTTGAGTTAAAAAACTGCAAAGGTTAAAGGATGCTGATAACAGTTATATACAGGCCTCCCAACAGTAGCTGGGATGTGGACCACAGATCACAACAGGAAATAGAAATGGCGAGTCAAAAGGGCAACATTATGGAAGTCATGGGAGATTTTAACATGCAGGTCGGGTTGGTAATGGGTCTCAAGAGAGTGAGTTTGTTGAATGCCTAAGAGGTGGCTTTTTAGAGCAGTTTGTCGTTGAGCCTACTATGGGATGAGCTATACTGGATTGGGTGTTATGTAATGAACCAGAGGTGATTAGGGAGCTTAAGGTAAAGGAACTCTTAGGAACCAGTAATCACAATATGATTGAGTTCAACTTGAAATTTCATAGGGAGAAAGTAAAGTCTGATGTTGCAGTATTTCAGTGGAGGAAGGGAAATTACAGTGGTATGAAAAAGCAGTTGACCAAAGAAAATTGGAAGGAGCTGGGAGAAATGAGGAAGGTGCAGGATAGATGTATTCTAAAAAAATGAAGAAATACTGAAATGGTAAAATAGTACAACCGTGGCTGACGAGGGAAGTCAAAGCTATTGTAAAAGTAAAAGAAAGGGCATACAACAAAGCAAAAATTAGCAAGAAGGTAGAGGATTGGGAAGTCTTTAAAACCTACAGAAAGCAACTAAAAAATCATTAGAAGGGAAAAGAAGAAATATGAAAGCAAGTGAGGAAATAGTATCAAAGTGGATGGTAAAAGTTTTTTCAAGTACGTTAAAAATAAAAGAGAAATGAGAGTGGATATAGGACCGCTAGAAAATGAGGCAGGAGAAATAATAACAGGGGACAAGGAGATGGCTGATGAACTAAATGGGTATTTTGCATCAGTCTTCACTGTGGAAGACAGTAGCAGTGTGCCAGATGTTGTAGTGTGTGAAGGAAGAAAAGTGAGTGCAGTTACTATAACAAGGGAGGAGGTGTTCAAAAAGCTGAAAGACCTAAAGGTACATAAGTCACCCGGACCAGATGAACTGCAATCTAGGGTTGTGAAAGAGGTAGCGGTAGAGATTGAGCTGGTATTAAAAATGATCTTTCAAACATCATTGGACTCTGGCATGGTGCCAGAGGACTGGAAAAATACAAATGTCACTCCACTCTTTAAGAAAGGAGGAAGGTACCAGAAAGGAAATGATAGACCAGTTAGCCTGACCACAGTAGTTGGGAAGATGTTAGAGTCAATTGTTAAGGATGAGGTGATGGAGTACTTGGTGACAGTACAAAGTCAGCATGGTTTCCTTAAGGGAAACCCTACCTGATGAACCTATTGGAATTCTTTGAGGAGATTACAAGTAGGATAGATAAAGGGGAAGCAGTGGATGTTGTATATTCAGACTTTCAGTAGGCCTTTGACAAGGTGCCACACATGTGGCTTGTTACCAAGTTAAGAGCCCATGGTATTACAGGAAAGTTACTAACATGGTTAGAGCATTGGCTGATTGGTAGGAGGCAGCGAGTGGGAATAAAAGATCCTTTTCTGGTTGACTGCCACTGGTGTACCGCAGGGGTCGGTGTTGGGGCCACTTTTTTTTTATGCTGTATATCAATGATTTAGATGACGGAATAGATGGCTTTGTTGCCAAGTTTGGAGATAATACAAAGATTAGTGGAGGGGCAGGTAGTGTTGAGGAAACAGGTAGGATGCAGAAGGACTTAAGACAGATTAGGAGAATGGGCAAGAAAGTGGCAAATGAAATACAATGTTGGAAAATGCATGATCATGTGCTTTGGTAGTAGAAATAAATGTGCAGACTATGTTTTAAACGGGGAGAAAATCCAAAAATTTGAGATGCAAAAGGACTTGGGAGTCCTTGTGCAAAACACCCTAAAGGTTAACTTGCAGGTTGGGTCGGTGGTGAGGAAGGCAAATGCCATGTTAGCATTCATTTCAAGAGGTCTAGAATAGAAGAGCAGGGATGTGATGCTGAGGATTTATGAGGCATTGGTGAGGCCTCACCTTGAGTATTGTGAACAGTTTTGGGCTCTTCATCTAAGAAAAGATGTGCTGGCATTGGAGAGGGTCTAGAGGAGGTTCACAAGGATGATTCCAGGAATGAAAGAGTTACCATATGAGGAACATTTGATGGCTCTGGGTCTGTACTCATTGGAATTTAGGAGGATGAGGGGGAATCTCATTGAAACCTTTCAAATGTTGAAAGGCCTAGACAGAGTAGATGTGGAAAGGATGTTTACAGTCTAGGAATAGAGGGCACAGCTTCAGGATAGAGGGGCACCCTTTCAAAACAGAGATGTGGAGAAATTTCTTTAGCCAAAGGGTGGTGAATTTGTGGAATTTGTTGCCACATGCAGCTGTGGAGGCCAAGTCGCTGGGTGTAGTTAAAGCAGAGGTTGATAGGTTCTTAATTGGCCACGACATCAAAGGTTACAGGGAGAAGGCCAGGGACTGGGGCTGAGGGGGGAAAAAAGGATCAGCCATGACTGAATGGTGGAGCAGACTTAATGGGCCAGATGGCCTCATTCTGCTCCTATGTCTTATGGTCTTATGGTCTATGGTTGAGGAGTAGTAACTGTTCTTAAACCTGGTGGTGAGAGTCCTGAGGTTCCTGTACCTTCTATCTAATGGCAGCAGTGAGAAGAGAGCATGGCCAGGGTGGTGGGGATCCCTGATGATGGATGCTGCTTTCCTATGACAGTGTTTCATGTAGATGTGCTCAATGGTTAGGAGGGCTTTACCTTGATGTACTGGGCTGAATCCACTACCTTTTGGAGGATTTTCTATTCATGGGCATTGGTGTTTCCATACCAGGTTGTGGTGCAGCCAGTCAATACACTCTCCACCGCACATCTATACATATAGAAGTAGAATTAGGCCATTCTTCCCATTGAGTCTGCTCTGCCATTCCATCATTTCTAATTATTATAGCTCTCAATCCCACTCTGGCCTTTTACCTCTTCTCAGCTGCCTATCACCTCTCCTTGGGTCCCCTCCTCCTTCCCTTTCTCCCATGGTCCACTCTCCTCTCCTATCAGATTCCTTCCTTTCCAGCCCTTTACCTTTCCCACCCACCTGGGTTCACCTATCACCTTCCAGCTAGCCTCCTTCCCCACCACCCCACCTTTTTATTCTGCTGTCTTCTCCCTCCCTTCTCAATTCTGAAGAAGGGCCTTGGCCTGAATCGTCGACTGTTGATTCATTTCCATAGATGCTGCCTGACCTGCTGAGTTTCCCTGGTAACTTGTGTGTGTTGCTTTGGATTTCCAGCATCTGCAGACACTTCTCATGTTTTTCTGCCTTCTCCCTGTAACCTTTGACCCCCTTCCCTTACTACTTCCACTTTAACATTACCCAGCGGTTTGGCCTCCACATGCTGCCTGTGGCAATGAATTCCACAGATTACCTGTATGAATCACCACACGCTCTTCCTCATCTCTGTTCTAAAGGGACATCCTTCTGCTCTGAGGCTGTGTCCTCTGGTCCACATCCTCTCCACGTCCACTCTATCTAGGCCACATCTGCTTGAGATACATCAACTTTGAACTTTGAACTGTGAAAAGCTTTTGTTTCCCATGCCACCTGGACAGATTACTGACTCACTGCCCGTTACGCCGCTGGTGTTTAGGGCAGCAGTGAAGGTCCCCCATCACTGGTGGTGTTCAGGGCTTCCTTCATCGTGTCAGTAGCTTCCTCTTGGTTTTCACTACTGTCAGTCACCCAATCCCGGGTAGAGACTCAGGAATACTGTCACACTCAGATGCAGAAGGATTCTTCATTGCTGTTTCTGTAACAGTTTTGTTTGACCAGTCAGGGTTGTAGCCGTGAGGTGAACCCCCAAACCTGGAGGACTGGTGGACCACTCTGAGTCTGCCCTCTACCCTTTGACCTGTTTGACATGGGTGACCCTACCAAGAACCAAATGACTGAGGCAAAGCAATGGGTCATTGAGGCACACAAGCCTCAAACCTCGACGATGCTGTGGTCCTCTTGGACAAAATACATTGATGTATTAAAAAGAAATTGTACTGTAGTTGTTGGTAAGCAAAGTGCAGGGGGCCATGACGAGATCAAAGGGGTCTTCCTTCAGTGTGTGAGAGGTCCAGTCAAGGGTCTGCCAACACTGGGATGAAGCTGTCTTTGAGCCTGGTGTACATGCTTTGACCTGTTTGACATGTGTGACCCTACCAAGAGCCAAAGCATGAAGCCCTGACTCCAGCCAACACAACTCTCTGGGTCATTGAGGTCTGGGCCTGCCAACACTGGGATGAAGCTGTCTTTGAGCCTGGTGTACGTAGTTTTGTAGATTTTGTATTTACTTGCCAATGAAAAGAGTGCCTGTCCCAGGCGGGAGGGGCTGAATGCATGGACCGACATATCAGAATGGGAATGGGAAGGCGACTTGCAGTGGGCCATGTTGCCTCTCGCGACAGAGAGAGCAAAGTAGCTTGACGAAGTGGTCCTCAATCTGTGTTGGGTCTCACCGATGTAAAGCAGGCCACACTGGATACAAGTGCTGCTTCACATGGAAGGTCTACTTTTGGCCGGGAATCATGGTGAGGGGAGAGATGTAGAGGCTGGTGGGTGAAGGCAGAGGATAGTAAAACCCATCTGGAGCATCCCCGCGGCCTCCCTTCCCCCATATGTAACACTTACCAGGAGCGTTGGAGATGAAGAGATCAAAACATTGTTGGGAACCCCTACCACCCACCCCACAATCTCTTTGACCCACTACCCATCAGGAAGGAGGTACAGGGACATCAGGACTAGGACTGCCAGACTGGGTAGCAGCTTCTTCCCCCAGGCTGTGAGAGTAATGAATACCCTGCCACCCCCGAGGTCTCGTTCCCAGAACAGCGAGCTGCTTACTGTTTACCTGAGCTGCACAATTGATATACATTTTAAATTATATTTTATTAGCTTATCTCTGTTTTATGTGCTGTGCGTGATATAAGTTTTGAGAGTGCACTGAGCTGCAGAGGAAGCTTTGTTCATTTGGTTGTATAGTCATAGTCATACTTTATTGATCCCGGGGGAAATTGGTTTTCGTTACAGTTGCACCATAAATAATAAATAGTAATAGAACCATAAATAGTTAAATAGTAATATGTAAATTATGCCAGGAAATAAGTCCAGGACCAGCCTATTGGCTCAGGGTGTCTGACCCTCCAAGGGAGGAGTTGTAAAGTTTGATGGCCACAGGTAGGAATGACTTCCTATGACGCTCTGTGTTGCATCTCGGTGGAATGAGTCTCTGGCTGAATGTACTCCTGTGCCCACCCAGTACATTATGTAGTGGATGGGAGACATTGTCCAAGATGGCATGCAACTTAGACAGCATCCTCTTTTCAGACACCACCGTCAGAGAGTCCAGTTCCAACCCCACAACATCACTGGCCTTACAAATGAGTTTGTTGATTCTGTTGGTGTCTGCTACCCTCAGCCTGCTGCCCCAGCACACAGCAGCAGACATGATCGCACTGGCCACCACAGACTCATAGAACATCCTCAGCATCGTCCGGCAGATGTTAAAGGACCTCAGTCTCCTAAATAAGTATTCACCCCTCCCCCCTTGGAAGTTTTCATCTTTTATTGTTCTACAACATTGAATCACATTCGATTTAATTTGGCATTTTTGATACTGATCAACAGAGATAGACTCTTTCTTGTCAAAGTGGAAATAGATCTCTAAATTAATTGCAAATATAAAACACAAAATAATTGATTGCACAAGTATTCACCCCCTTTAATACGACACATCAAATCATCACTGGTGCAGCCAATTGGTTTTAGAAGTCACATAATTAGTTAAATGGAGATCACTGTGTGCAGTCAAGGTGTTTCAATTGATTGAAGTAAAAATACACCTGTATCTGGAAGGTCCAACTGCTGATGAGTCAGTATCCTGGCAAAAGCCACACTATGAGGACAAAAGAACACTCCAAGCAACTCCGTGAAAGGGCTGTTGAAAAGCACAAGTCAGGAGATGGACACAGGAAAATTTCCAAGTCATTGAATATCCCCTGGAGTACAGTTCAGTCAATCATCAAGCAATGGAAAGAATATGACACAGCTGTAAATCTGCCTAGAGCAGGCCATCCTCAAAAACCGAGTGACCATGCAAGAAGGGGACTAGTGAGGGAGGCCACCAAGAGACCTATGACAACTCTGGAGGAGTCACAAGCTTCAGTGGCTGAGGTGGGAGAGACTGTGTATACAACCGTTGCCCGGGTTCTTCACCAGTCACAGCTTTATGAGAGAGTGGCAAAGAGAAAACCACTGTTGGAAAAAAAAAACTCACATGAAATCTCAGCTAGAGTTTGCCAGAAGGCATGAAAGTCAGCTGGAAGAAGGTGCTATGGTCTAATGAAACCAAAATTGATCTTTCTGGCCATCAGACTAAGCACTATGTTTAGCATAAGCCAAACACTGCACATCATTAAAAATACACCGTCCCTACCGTGAAGCATGGTGGTGGCTGCATCATGCTATGGGGATGCTTCACTGCAACAAGCCCTGGAAGGCTTGTGAAGGTAGAGGGTAAAATGAATGCAGCAAAATACAGGGAAATCCTGGAGGAAAACCTGATGCCGACTGCAAGAGAACTGCGACTTAGGAGAAGATTTGTTTTCCAGCAAGACAATAACCCCAAGCATAAAGCCAAAGCTACACAGGAATGGCTTAAAAATTAACAAAGTTAATGTCCTGGAGTGACCAAGTCAGAGTCCAGACTAAATGAGAATTTGTGGCTGGACTTGAAAAGGGTTGTTCACTTACGATCCCCATACAAATCTGACAGAGCTTGAGCAGTTTTGTAAAGAATGGGGAAAATTGTAGTGTCCAGATGTGCAAAGCTCATACTTTATTGTCGCCAAACAATTGGTACTAGAACGTACAATCACCACAGCAATATTTGATTCTGCGCTTCACACTCCCTGGATTACAAATATTAAAGTATTATAAATATTAAAAATAGTTAAAATTAGTAAATATTAAAAATTTAAATTATAAATCATAAATAGAAAATAGAAAAATGGGAAGTAAGGTAATGCAAAAAAACCGAGAGGCAGGTCCGGATATTTAGAGGGTACGGCCCAGATTCGGGTCAGGATCCATTCAGCAGTCTTATCACAGTTGGAAAGAAGCTGTTCCCAAATCTGGCCGTACGAGTCTTCAAGCTCCTGAGCCTTCTCCCGGAGGGAAGAGGGATGAAAAGTGTGTTGGCTGGGTGGGTCGTGTCCTTGATTATCCTGGCAGCACTGCTCCGACAGTCGAATAGAGACCTATCCACACAGACTCAAGGCTGTAATTGCTGCCAAAGGTGCATCTACTAAATATTGACTTGAGGAGGGTGTGAATACTTATGCAATTAATTATTTTGTGTTTTATATTTGTAACTAATTTAGATCACTTTGTAGAAATCTGTTTTCACTTTGACATGAAAGATTCTTATTTCTGTTGATCAGTGTCAAAAAGCAACAAAGTAAATCCACTGTGATTCAATGTTGTAAAACAATAAAACATGAAACTTCCAAAGGGGGGTGAATACTTTTTCTAGGCCCTGTGTGACGTCAATAAACTTGAACCTGATCGGTAGAAGATGACCGGAGAAACGAAGGGGCTGGAGGAGCTGGGGAGGGTGAAGGTGGGTACAGAAATGGACGGCTGATGCGAAGGGGGCAGGAAAGCTACAAGGTTAAATGAAAAGGTGAGGGTGAGGGAGATGAGGGCAGCTGATGTGGAGTGGAAATGCTAGCACAGGGCAGATGACTCGAACAGCCCACCCGTTCGAAGCTACTTCTGCACGATGTGGGACCATCCCTTTAAGATCGTCATGGCGTGCCCTTCGGGGCAGAGTGTTACAAGCCATTGATAAGCCTGATTGATTGATGAGAACTACCCCGGGGTCAGTGATCAGCTCTACTCTCTGATCGATTGGCCCTTTCTTTCATACTGAAACGTGGCAGCTTGTCAGAACTGCGTGATTATCACCATTTTAACAAGGTCTGATTGGCGCTAATCAATTCTCCTTCATGGCTCCTGGGACCCAGCTAATAACTGATAGGCCATTTAATTAGTGGCCAGAGAATTAACGCTTCTTCCTCACTGACAAACTCTGAGTACACAGTTAAAACCAAGTTGGTTAAGTGGGGTTGATTCCCCGAGAAAGCCTGTGTGGTCCTGAACACTCCATGTAACATGGTACCGTAGCAATTAGCGCCATTACAGCGATCACCAATCGGAGTTCAGTCCCTGCCGCGTCTTTAAGGAGTTTGTACATTCTCCCCCTGGGGAGACTACGTGGCTGTCCTCCCACAGTCCAAGGGCCTATGGGTTAGGGTTACCTGAGTTGTGGGCTCCTGCCCCCCTGGAACATCCT